>NC_085040.1:4826439-5076284 GCF_963692335.1 Osmerus eperlanus
GCCCCGAAAGTTCACCTTGGAAGGCTGTGTTGTCCAGTTTGCTGATGGCCTCCATGGCATCATCCACACACTCCATGTGCACAAAGGCGTAGTCCTTCACTATGTCACACTCCACCACAGGGCCGTACTCCTCAAACTTGGCCTTTAGGTCCACACTGCTGCAGTCTTCCGGGATGTTACTGACATGCAGTTTGGTGGTGGACTTTGGCCTCCGTTTGCTCATCTCCACATTCATGGCTTCACCGTTCAGCTCATAGTGGTGGAGGTTACGGATAGCCTCCTCTGCCTCAGTCTGACTGCTCATGTGGACAAAACCGTAGTTCTTAAGGATGTCGCATTCTGAGATCTTACCATACTGGGTGAAGAGGCTACGCAGCTCTTCCTCTGTGGTGCTTGAGGCTAGATTGCCTACAAATATTTTCACCATCTTGAAATCACACCTTGATTACTCCTGGAGGCAGAGGAGGAATACATACATTAAACATACATAAGACATTAATCCATGATAAAAAAGGCTGAGAAATTATGTCAGAAACACATACTCAAATCAATATGGCAGTATATTGTTTATAAAACTACTAGGGTAAAAAGTTTAATAAATTCACACTCGCTGACAAATGTGTGGTTTGATGGCAAATTCAGTCTGCTAAAGAAAATAGATCAGCTCAGCTGATTTTAGTTTAGCTCAGCTAAGTTGTGAATAGTTGCTATTGACTAGATTTGACAGACTTGCAACGGTCATGTTCAGGTCATTAACACACCAATCAAGTTAAAGTTGGTCAAGTAATTAGAGATAGCTAGTATCTTTATTCCATTTTCTGAGCCTCTGCAATCCAACGTGCTTACAGAAATACGCAGCGTTCTGTAGGTACATGCAACTTCAATACTTCAATTTAGTATAGCTGGTTAGCTAGGTAGCGCCGCGCTGCACATGCCATGAATCATGGCTGGGGATACTAGTAGCACTAGCTCGCAAAAGGGTAGCTAACTAGCTAGCTACGAGCGAACTTTCCTTTGGCCGAGAATTCAGCTCAAATGTTAAAATGTCACTCGTTTCTTAGTCTCTTTTTGACTTTCGAGAAATATAGCTGGCTATGTTCCTAGGATAACAAGCAAGGCTTCGTTTAGCTAGCTAGCTTCTAACGACGTTGTCTAGCTGTTATTTGAGTTAGCTCTAGCCATTTAGCTAACGTTAGCCAACTTCGCAGGAGATGTCCAGTACAGTAGCTACAATCTGCGCATATATTTTTTTAAGCAGTTATAACATATGTATTTACACAAGATACGCAGCCCAGGGCCAACAAAATCTAGCAATAATTCAGGACAATTCCTCCATAAATATTACCTGGTAAGTAAATTCTGCCGCCAATGAATGACTAGTGAAATGGCGCCGCTTGCGGGTGACGGGTCATCACTGTTTGGTGTGACGCACTCCAAAATGTAGAAAATCAAGAACGGACAGTGCCCTCTTGTGTCCAAGCTGAAAGTTATGTGTGTCCGCTGACGCTAAATACAACAGAATTGTAGCTCTATTTTTTGTAGACCATTAAACTTTAAAAGTTTTAAGTGAATTCTACAACTATGATGTATCTTGATAACATACAAAACAAGAAGTTATTTTATTCGCATTCACAGAATAGACCTTACCTTACATGCCGATGTTAGTGACAATTTGCCAACCCATTCGGTAAATGTTTATTTTAACATCGTTGGATATTTGATCTGGTCAGCATGACTTTTTAGTTTATTATCTGTTCAGTGAACATAAAGGTTTGCTCTCAATAAATACTGCCCCCAAAATGTAAATGTTTATTTTCACCTTTTTCTATTCAATTATATAGCAAGTGACATGACAATGTACATACTTAAAACTCTCCAATACATTCCCACATCATGTGCTTACCCTGAATAAAAAATCCAATACGCATATTGCATATTTCTTTCAAGTATCTTTCAGGGGTGATGAGTGTTACATGATAGCCCATCCCTCCCATGTTAAATCACTCGACCAAAACAAAAGAAAAGCAAACCAGTATTATAAACTATAGGAATCATTATACTATTCAAATGATGTGCTCTTTCAATTTCAGAAATAGCTCAATATTAGCATATATTAGCACTCCAACAATATGGCACATTAAGCATGTGACAATACATTTTAATAACAGCAGAGCTAGAGCCACCAATGGCATCCCCACATTACTGGGTTGAGAAGCATCTACATGTTAGTTCACAGACAGTGTCCACTTCTTGTTATATGTTATATAACAAGTGTGTTGTTATATGGAAACAGTCAAAAGTTTAGACCAGGTATCATCACTAAGTTGATCTCAACTGCCAACTACCAGCAGGGGAGACAATGTAGGTTGATGCAGTATAAGTTAAAGTAGCATGTGCGCTTTAAGAGTTATAAGTCTTCATAGGGATTCTCAACAAGTCTTTACTGACACAGCACAGTACATTTCCCTCTGTGCTATATTCCAGAGTCTGTTTCCTGTTTGCAGGTAGAGGGGTTAGTGAGTTCAGGTTGTGGTGAAGCCATAACAGTCACATGACAGTACGTTCTTTCTATCCTTTGTCTCTCTCCTTCATCTTCTTCACTTCACAGAGATGGCAGGGAAACAACCTGAAACAATGGATCCTGTCACGTAGGTTAAGCAGAATAAGCTGCTTCCATCTGTTGTTCATCCACTCACTTTTCTTTTCCTCCATCTTCTTGTCTTTCTCTTACTCCTCTTTTCCCATCTTCTTGTTTTCAGTAACTGCTTTCGTGGCCAGTCAGGATATACAGGTTGCTCGAGGCCAAGGGGTCGTCTGTTGGGGTACTCTGTAGGACAATATCTCTGTGTCGAAGATAAAGGCAAAGAAAGACGTGTTTTCCAGGGTTCAACTACTAAATGGTCTTTTACGTCCATGTGAGGGCAGGAATGCAGAGACGACATGTGAGCATACCTGTTTGTCCCCAAGACCCGAAACACGCGCGTTTCATCTGTGATCTCCTGCGTGACCTAGACACAAACACGCCACCATAATTCACTGCCCATGCAAATAAACAATTAAACAATGACAAGACCTGTAAATAACACAAGATTTTCAAATGATGCAGCAGTTGAATCCGACACCAAATATGGTAATCACCTCATTTGAAGGAAGACTACGCCCTTTGAGACCATGTTTCCAGAAGGCGAGGACACTATCCTGTAAACACACTATCCACAGAACAGATGTCACCCTAAGCTCTACATAAACAGCAGATATACTTTACTGACACATACACATAAACACAATGTGAGCAATATCATTGGTTTAATTACCAAGTGTTTCAATTGGGAAGTCAAAGAACATTTCAGAAGCCAACTCCTTCGATGGAAGCCCTTGTAGGTTGACAATCTTCACAGTTTCTAGGAAGGAAACATCCAATTACTACTGGATGAGTATTGACACATTGAAAGGATGTTATATTATTGAATCTGAAGACTCACTTTCTAATGCAATGAGGACTGTATCTCTGTCTAGCTGCGTAACTTGCACTGCTCCAACAGGCCCATGGTCTGTCCACAAAACAGACACACACACACATTGAGAAAGAGTGAGATAGTAACCAACATTTATACAGAGAAAAATAAATCCCTCTACATGAAACAACATCAGGTATTTTTCTAACGTCTAGATCCACCCTACCTGGAGGAGAGTTAGGTGTGCCGTTCAACTCTACAATTTCAAACTTCAGCTTCTGGTTTGTTACCGACTCCCCCTTGCCGATGGTACAGTCTCTTACCCCTACGCACAGCTGTGGAAACTCATCTGTCACTAAGACCAGGAGTTCAAAGATAGGCAGGGATTCTGGGAGGCTAATTGCAATATGCTGAAAGAAGGAGATGGAGAAAGTCAAGAGTTCAAGTACCAGAAAATGAATTGTGGTTTTATGAACATTTTTAAAAGTAAACACTAGTTTCTCTTTCAGATTTGATGTATTGTATTGATACAAACCTTGAGCTGCATGAACTTCTGTAAGGGCTCATACCACAACAGTAGGACCAATCCTGATGGCACAGCCCCACACAGAAAGGTGCTGTCTGTGTATGGGTTCCGTGCTGGAAAGAGAGAAAGGGAGATAGAGACAAATGCAATCGCTACCATCTCGCTGGTTGGGAACAAACCACCGGTTGGAAAAACAGTCACTCACCCACACTACACCTTCGACAGCCTTTGGTGTCTGGTATCTTCCCAAATACAGCATACTTTCTGCAGAGGGGCAAACGAGGTCTTTATTGAATCCGAGATGCAAGACAACATCAAATAAGCACCTACTCATGCATTGTGGGCAGGGATGTGTACCTGGGATTGATCCTGTCCGTGAGGCGGTTGGTGCCCAGGGACAGGTGACTCTTCTGCAGGTGGCCTCTTTGTTCAAACAAAGCTGGTAGACTGTGAGAGTACAGCTGGGACGACTTTCCTGTTAAGGACACAGAGATGGTTAATAGACAGAGGTTAAGTGAGGAAAGGAGAGATCTTTACCCTGTAGTATTCAATAACGGGAGCCAGAATTCGAGAACCTAGAATCAAACTCAAGCAGCTTTGTCACACTGGGGTTGGTGTCACCTATTGCTCACAAAACAATGGCTCAAAATCAGGACTATTTTGTTAAACTGAACATTCAGTTTGTTTGCATGGTCAAATTTGAATGTGAAAGTTGATAAAAAACAGAATAACTCCATACCTGATACAGACATCAAGACGTTATTCATGACATAAAGCCAGGTGCATCTTTGAGGGAGCAACTGCGGGGAAGACAGAAAAAGTCTTAAAACTGAAACAAATGTCATCCTTTTCCAACATTGTTAACTACTGAATAATAAAGTGCATCATCAGCAATTAGACGTTAGACAGTAAATGTGCATAAATCCACCTTCTCTAGAGTGTCCTCATGAAGCTCATTGAGGTTGAGAGTATAAACTCCTTCCTCTGCCCCCAGAATGAGATACTGATCTAAAACAGACAGACAGAGCACAGACATGAGCGCATCGCTCATGTCTATAGATACTTGCCAACAGCTCTCTACCTCTCTTTGTGGTCCTACCTCTTGTCTTAGGCAGTATCCAGGCGACAGCACAGTGGATCTTAAGGGGGCACCCGTTAAAGACTTTGGAGAAGCAGGCTCCCATCTGCAGCATGGAAAAAAACAAAATATTTCAACTTGAAGCATAATAATGTGGCGTGTCAGAAGTGTCATTAATCTATGGTGTCGTACTGTCTGTCTGGTTGAAATGTGCGTTCCACCATCAGCACTCAAGCATTCACAGCACAGTTGGTGTGTGTGTGTTTGTATGTCTGTTTGTGTGCATGTGTGTAAGCGTTTGCAAATGTTTTTGCAGTTAGTAATCATAGCAAAGGTCAAGGGTCAAGTCCCTCTGGCTGCATGCGGTTAGACCTCTCCACTTACATGGACTTGAGGGGTAGGAGGGAGTCCATGACAATCAGCTCTCTATAATTTAAAAGGTTACACGCACACACACACACACACACAACAAAAAAGGGATAAACGGGGTCATTCAAATGCAGGGTTTCCCATTCTTGTTGGTTGTAGAGAGTGAGCTCTCCTTTTCCATTTGTTACGAAACTACGGTTTAAAAGGGATACAACTGGGTAATGGGAACAGGTTATTAGGTTAACAGTCCACCCACACACATTGGTCAATAAGGAACTATTGATATGTTGTGAGTCAAGTTGCATAAAGGGCCCTGTCCCAAGTGAAGCCCTAAGACCTATTCCCTTCGCTGGTGGATTTCTGCCTCAGTTGCATAGGTGCAATAAAATGGTAGGCTTCTGAGTCCAAGCTGTCCACAAAGGGGCCATGTGAGGGAGCTACTACTACCATGCTTCTTACACCTGTTCTGTACACCTGTACAGATGTCCACAAGTACAAGAGAATTAGTGGGATCATGTGGAACAAGCCTGAGGGGGTCAACTCACAGACTCCTCCCTCTTCTTCCTCAGGGTGCTCCACTCAGGTGAGAGGGGTGTGTCCCTCTTGGGAGGGGTAACGCCCCCAGACTTCTTCTCAGCCAGTGAGCCCTCCCCCTCAGGGACACAGGGGTCACTGCACCACTGCCGGATGTCCTGAGTGGCTGAACACCTGGCCAGGCCTGGCAGAGAGCAGGGCAGGAGGGGGGTACAAAACAGATAACACTACAGTTGAGGAGGTTATACAGGATGTTACGGGCTGAAATCTTAGCATGCATCTGAAACAATACTAACACTAAGTCAACCAAAACTAAAGTGACGAAAACTACTCTGTATCACTGTCTGTGCTGGCTACTTTAAAAGTATATGCCTATTGTGTACAGATGCCGTTTATCGTATTGCTATGGTGAATAGAGCGCTGTGGAGAGGCTGTGCAGTACCTGAGGAGGAGTCGGGGGTGAGGGTGGAGTCTGCTCCCAGGGTGGCGCTAGGTCGAAGGGTCAGGTCCTTGTCCTCCATGTTGGGAGGGAAAGAACCAAACACGGGCAGGGAGGCGGTGGTGGGGCTGAACAGACCACTCTTTCTTCCTCCTTTATCGCCCTGCAGAACCCCAGATCATCCCAAAATGGTGTCAGTTGTTTCAATGTTATTTAAATGTGTAATCGTAGAACATTTATTCCCACTTACATCAATAGATGGCGCTCTTTTGATGGTTAAACTCCTGTAAAATAGAGTTCAAAGTTAGAAATACTCCATTTAACAGTATAACAGTTATTTATAGATGTATTTTATTGTTAGATAGGGGATAGTGAATATAGTCAATAGAGAAAACATAACTTTGTGTATCCACATTGGTTTTGCCAATGAAATGGATTCAGCATGAGTACAATGTCAAAAACAAAATAAAATAGTAAAATAAGTAGTGTGTATTGGATACATGCTGAGCCAGCACATAAGGGTCATGTTATGGATCCATAAGAACAATGCAAGGAGTCTGGAGTAAGCAACGTAAAAATACACACACAACATGACCAGTGTGTAAGCGTCTGAGGGCCAGCTACAGTACATCAGGCCGACTTTATCAGACAATGGCTCCATTCCAGTAATCAAACTTCCATTGTGTCCTTGACAAGGGGAAGTGTTGGCGGGGGAGGGGGTTAGGGGTTTGAGGGGGCTTGGAATGGAGTCTTTCAGCCTACCTCAGCTGGAGAGCTTGCTCCACACATTCCAACAGGCTCCTGCAACAGGAAGACCTGATGTTAATCTGACTACGGGGGTGCTATGAGCCCATCTGGACTGTGTACACGCACGTGACAGCACAGGGGGACGAACACAGGGCAGGGCCTGTGCTCCCTCAGTGATGTATTACAGCTCTCCTGGATAAATACTAGACTGTAAATATGCATGGTTGTTGCCATGTTTTGAATCTGGTAGTCTTCAACCAGACACGCCGCTCAGCTCAGAAGTTCTGCAAGGTCTCGTATGTATTTTTTGCCGCTATCACCTTAACCTACGCTCGTTTAGATGTGTTATATTATAGAGAAATATGAAAAGGCAGAGATACAGATTTTCCTTCATCAAATGTGGCTGATTTAAGGGAAACAGAAGCGTAAGTGGACCATGCACCACTTACGGGGATTCATCTTCGTCTCCTGAGAGGCTCCAATCGTCGTCATAGGAACTCTGCTGCAACATCATCAATGCGATTGTCAGCCACGACAACAGATCATCATTACTCACTCACAAACCTCCATCTTCTTGTAAACAGGAAATAACTGTCACTTACCATCTCTGGGTAGGGCTCTGTGACCTTCCTTAATGGAGGACCAAACTTCACTTGGTCAACTAAAGGAAACACCAATTTATATTATTATTACTATTAAAGTGAAGTAGTAGAGGAAAGTAGAGGAAAAGACTGCTACAATCTCCATTGGGTTTTAATGGTTACATAATGAATCGACACACGATTGCGTGCAGGCCCACATTACACAGACTACACACTTCAGAACATCAATAATGAGCAAAACCTGCAGCTTCAGAGGTCTGCTGACACACACATTCCAGTTCCGCTGACATCAGACCCCCCCATCTCCACAGAGATAAGTCACAGCACCCCTTCCAGTCCCCCTTGGATGCGTTTGAATGGCGCAAAATCCTGTCCATAAATCACGCCTGTCACTTGTTTCCATGTGTCATTGTTGCGTGTCGAAATACGTGCTGTGTGTCCATGCTGTAGAGTGACCCCATTGTCCCTCAGCGCGACACTCAGTGAATGCTGTAATCGTTTTTTGATATGACTCCTGACAATAGATCCTCAGTCACCCCTCCCTTCCTCCCCTCCTCCTTTCCCCAGCGCGGGTCCTCCAGACTCGCTCCACGTGTGTGGGCCACTGGCACGTCAGAGGATGGCAGAGAGAACATGCCCCATGCCCTGTGCGTGTGCAGGACAGTGCCACCTCTATGTGTGCCGGGAGCTGGTCAGTGACTTCATCCGCCCTTCGCTGTCAATGGGCTTGTTGTGGTGAGGACCCTGGAGAGTGTGCTCTGCTCCGGGGGGCCTTGTCCTCGGTCCTCCCCTGCCCCACTTCCATACATCAAGCTGCTGTGCATGATGTTTAGCTGGGGTATGACCTCAACCCTCCAACACAATGTGTGTGTGTGTGTGCTAAATACTTACACTGCTCCTCAGAGAGGGTCCTCTCCACTGGCAAGTGTTTCCCAGCTGACTGGATCTTGTCCGGGGCGGCGTCCCCTATCTAAGGATGTATAGATAATGAACGATAGAATCACAACAACAGACAATTACCACTGCTCCAAAGTGACCTTGGCGATGACTGTCGGTCACTCACTCAGAAACTGACCATCCAGGAAGTCCATCAGGCATCCATTCATTCATTCATCCATCCATCTAGTCACCCAGCCGGCCGGCCACCCAGTCAGCCATGAAGCCAGAGATGAGTCTCACCTCCAGCTCGCTGTCCACCATGCTGTGAGAGGAGTGAAGGTCGGGGTTGTTGGCCATGTCCAGCAGCTCTATCGCCAGGTTGCGTGTCAACAGCTGGGTCACAAACGGATGCTATGGAGGCAAGGGGGGGGGAGGGTGGAACAGGTTCATGACCTCTGCAACCCAACATCTGCAATACATCTACCTCGACCTGTCTTCATTTCCCACTACGGTTAGTAGCAGGAGTTCCTAAGTCGAGGTTTTAAAGAGAGTACGGGTGGTCTTTGAGCTGTGCTCCATCACGAGTCACCGCAGAGGGAGACTGGGTGCTACCTGTAGAAGAGTCTCTGCTGAAGGCCTCTTGCGGGGGTTCTTAATAAGAGCCATCTTCACGAAGCTCTGGAATCCCGCAGACCTGGAAAGTGAGACGGCGGAGGACGGTGATGATGTCATTATTGGGGAGATTTCAATCAGATAGTCGGAAAATCGTGGGGGTTATCTTGTTGTTCGTCTTACCACTTTGTTTTGTCCTTGAGCCTGGGAGGCTGAAAGCTGCTTTTGGACATCAACATCAGGGCTCTGGAAAAGCAGAAAGCACATGTCAAACAGTGCAATAACTTCCCAATTTTTTTAAATTCATTTTAGTTATTTTTATAACTATAATAATACCCCAACACGAGTCTCTACAGCTCCCACAGTCTCTGTATTTTCCGCCATTGCTTCAAATGCATGAGCTGACAGATTTAGAGCCAGTCTTTGTCTGTGTGTGTGTCTGCCTCGTTTCTCACCGCATGGGGTGAAGGTCAAACATGGGCGGCTGCAGCTCGGCCAGCTCCATGGCTGTGATGCCCACGGCCCAGATGTCACACAAATGGTTGTACCCGCCCTTCTTCTCTACCGCCGCCACCTCTGGGGCCATCCTGTGACACAGGGAACAACACCAGTCTGACTACCAGGCACCGGACTGAGCAGAGAGACGGAGAAGGGGTGGAAAAGATGGCGGCACCGCATTTCTCAGGAAAACAATCGTGACTCGAGGTTATGTCCTGAAAGGCAGAAACTGACAGAGAAAATACCCCAAATCTGTCTTGAAAAGAGAGTTATTCAGGGGATTAGTGTGGTGAGAGAAGAACACAAAGTGTGTGTTTTCAGTGAGTCAGTTACATTTGGAGGTCATGATTTGGATCCAGTTATCTCACCAGTAGGGAGTTCCGATAAAAGACTTCCTCTTGGCCACTGAAGCACTGATCTCTGCTGCCACTCCGAAATCCGCTGCAGGGAGACACAAAAATAAATACAGGATGGTAGAATCAAACATGTATTAGAAATGCATCTGTGTGTGTGTGTGTGTGTTAAATGGCAGAATGGTATAGATTCTCACTGACCCAGTTTGACGTCTCCACGTTCAGTGAGAAGTATGTTAGCTCCCTATGGTGAATACACAGGTACACGCACACACACATGTGAACATGCAGGGCAATAATATTCAGCATGTTTACCAAACACTGTAGTCATCATAATTATACAGCAGCAGCGCAGTCACAAGACAGGACATTAAAATAGCGTACCTTTATGTCTCTATGCATTTTACTTGTCTCGTGGAGGTGATACAAGCCCTGGGGAAAAAAAACATTTAGCCAAGTCCATCATCTGTACATCAACATTTACCAACGTCATTCAGAATATCACAGCCAGTTTCCAAAAATAACAAAAAAACAACAAACAGAATTTGCTAACATCATGTAGATAGGTGACACTGCAAGCTGTTTCAATTTGTCCGATTTTAACACTGCGGCCAAGTCAAATACTGCCTTGCTGTTCTGTGGTCGGAAACGCAATTCACATCCTCATCGAATACAAGCTATTGTCAATGTATTCTTAGTTTAGTATGCATTCTGTTGGTTTTGCATTTGATGCGCTGTGCTGTGAACAAGAGTCATGTGGGCAAATCGGCAACCCGGCTGAGCTGATATCTCAGCCGGCAGCTCTCACAGGCAGAGAGACCACAGAAGGGATATTTCACCTGGAGGGTGAGAGACCACAGAAGGGATATTTCACCGGGAGGGTGAGAGACCACAGAAGGGTTGTCTCACCTGGAGGGTTTCTCTGCAGACGTAGGCTATCTGTTTCTCCTTCAGTGGGCCGGTCACTAAGGAGAGACCAAAGCACTGTGATCAGGGAGACACACACGTGACATAGAAAGAGACCCCCAACCTTCAGCCCTGTCACCCACCCCCTCTACTCCCTATATAAACCAGGTATTCATTGCCAGGTATTGTGTTTTGTACGGTACCATGGTAGATGTCTTGGAGGGATCCACCTCCACAGTACTCCATACATATCCACAACTTGGTATTTCTGGAAATGAAATACACATTTATTTTATCAGTGTGTTTGACAGTTTGATTGACTTCCGCAATGTTTAATCTGGCAAGAGAAGGATTTCTCAACCCTTTCAGTGAAAATGTTCTAGGGTATTACATTTATTTGGAATACTCAATTATAATAAAGTAATAAAGAAGCACCTGTGATAGCTGCCAAAATAGGCCACAATGTTCTTGTGCTTGCATTCCTTCATCATGGTGATCTCTTGCTGGATCGATGTGATGTCATCGCCTGAACACAGTTAAATTGTCCAATTAGAGACAGGCAGATAAAATAATTTAAGAGATCTATGGTCATGTGCACAGTGCAATACAAGGTCATTCTGGCAAGCAACAGCTACATAGAAGCAAAAAGTGTACAACGGTAGCAATATAGCACAAGAAAAATCTAAGATGGCAACAGTTTTATAGATAGAAAGTGAAGAATACCAGATGCATACAAAGGTCATGAATTATGTATTTTTGTTACACACTGCAGAAATGGCAAGTCATGGCAAGAGTCTAGACTCTTTGGACATACCAGGGTCTAGCTTCACGATTTTGATGGCAGTCATTTCACTGGTCCTGATGTTACGAGCCTGAAAGGGAAGATTGTCATCAGCTGTGATGTGTGAACTCTGTTATGAAGTGGTACCGCAGGGCTCAGTGAGAGTGGACACTCAGAGAGTGTGTCAGGGCACCTCCATTGTACGCACTGGAACACCAACGCCAATCAATATTTCTGATCGAATGCCATGCTGACCCGCTGAAGAGTCTTTCTAACCAGTAGTGAACTGTCCCAAATTTTGATACCATCACAGTATTTCTTCTGATTCCCTTTTGGACGACAATCTAATAGTCTGTATGGATTTGAGAGGCAATGGACAGCCCTCCTCTGGCTTGGAGGGCTGTCCTGTAGCCCTGCGCCAGAACAGGACACTTAGCCAGCCATCTTGATGACAAAGGATCCAAGATTAGTCACCTTGATCTCACAACAGAAGGCAAGGAGCTGAGAAGGAGTTAGCTAAGCTCAGACATTCACAGAATTTGGTCAGTTTGTGTTGTGACTAGAAACTAGAACTTGTGACTCATGCCTGACCCAGGGAAAACCTCCCTGCATGGTTTCAAACCTACAATGAAAGCACCAAAATCAGACCAAAGTCTGAACCCACAATGTTACATAAGAACAATGAAGGAAAATTCCCCTTCTACCAGTGACAAAAATCTGGCCTAGGGTCATTTCCCCTATTTTATCTTCCAAAGATATTCTACTGCCTTTCTTCCAGAAACATCCAGCATGGAAGGGATGTTCTTTGGAGAACCTAATCCCTATTTTTTATCCACAACAACCAAAGTAGCAACCAATGGGATGTCAGGATCCCAAGAGAAAACCTGAAACGTTTACACCAACTTCCTGTTGTTTTCCTGTTATACCACAGGGCTTCCTGTGACTAAAGTGACAGTTATGTCACTGAAAGGTTTTACAGCCTGAAATAACAATGTTTGGAGTTATGGACAATGGGAGCTGAAAAAGGACTCTTAGTAATTTTTTATCCAAGTTCTCTCTCTTCCAGAAAAAGGGATTTAATCAAACCTCACAGTGGAATTTGAACAGACGAGTCATTTCCCCATGTGATCATTTAAGAGTTATGCTGCAACAGGCCTTGATTCTTATTTATTAACTAACAACATTCCCTGCAGGAGATCTTGTCATTGCTGTGTTGTAACTGCACATAAATATCACTGTTGACCCACAGCTTGGCAGGAATGACTGCTAAATATTTTGAAGCACTGCTTGTGTGTAAGTGTGGGTGCCTCTGTGCGTTGTTCATACAGGCCAAAGAGCATGTCATGATACCCCATTACTCATAGCATTCTGCATGTCATAGTGTCTGACAATAATACCAATCCCTTGTAGGGGCTTTGAAATGAAACCCTGTCTGCTTGACTATGGACCCTTGTTCTGTATAGAACCGCTCCAGGTAATTATGGGCTGGGAGGCAGAGGGCTGCCTATGACTCTTTATGTTGAAACCCACTGAATCACATGCTGAGTGGTTTGACCCATGGTGGTTTGCAGACAGATAGCTCCACTAAGGTTGGAGGAGAACACTGGAGAACAGTGGAGGAGAGAGGCAGTGGGTCGGTATAATGGATCATTGTCTGAAAGTACAGTTTCCCTATTCAGTGCACACCAGGCAGCCATATGGAACATATGTTGTGGTGTTTTTTAAATAAGAAAAACAACATACTAGTTACTTGTTTACTTGCATTTCTGAGATTTAAAAAAATAAATTTTTGTGTATGCAGGCAGTCCTGAGATACTATAAAAATATTCAGGCACGTTGGGGTGGAAGGGTTTGAGGGGGGTCGCAAACATCAACTACCAACTCCTGCATTTCTGGAACAGGATGCACGGGGCATGCAGGTTGGTTGCAGGTTGGTGTGCACACCGTAGCCCCCCGCATCAGATAAAAAATAAAGCGAAACTGACTGCATCCCTGTAACTTAACATCTTCCTTTGCAGTATAAATTATATCATATATCTTAAATGCAGTGCGACATGACAGTATTGCTGCTAGGGGAAATACATGCGGATTATTTAATGCCCTAAAAAATGTTTATTTGACGACTGATAAATAATCCAGTACTGTCCAAATGAATACCTGTTGATGATAAATTAGCTTGAAGCCTGTGGGGCAACATGTTGATCTTTCTTACACCCGCATATTTCAATTTCAGGTAGCGGTCATACGGGGGACGAGCAGAAGAAGAAGCGCAATACGACAAGAAATATTATTTATCCTCCCATCTCTCGTGATATTTGTGTTATTAGCATATGACTCAAATTATAGATGACATCTCTTTACCCATAAACAAAATCTCTCGTTCAACTTCATAAAATGCACAACAATATATAAAATGTGTATAGCAAAGCTATGTTAATAGTTAACATGAGTCATCCCCAAACTAAAACGCAGACGAAAATTAAAACAATTTGCAGTTAGCACAATTATACGTCAATTTGATCAGGTTATAATTAGGCTAATCTTCACACTCACCTTGAACACATCTCCGTACGTGCCACACCCAATACGATGAATTAATTCATAATCATCTAACGGGTCCAAAAAAGATACTCCAATCGTGTCCATGTTTAAAGACTTGTGTCTCTCACGCTTCTTATTTACGCATGATACAGTACTACAGGCTACAACAAACCAACCACTGAACGTGACTGTGGCGCGTAGGCGACTCGTTCAGCTACCAGTCTGGAATCTGACTAAACAAATGAAACTAATTCAAGCTGACAAGATATCGGAATAACGATCCTTTAGCCAGACACAATCCCCTCTTCTTTCCAAACCTTCATTGTAGGCTACTCCTCTTTGCAAAAGCCAGACCAAGAGCGCATGTAACCATTCCAGTCTACGAATATTTGCGCATGAGCGAGAAACAGAGATCGCAGGCTACTAGGGCAGCCCAGCCACCTGTGTGTATCAATACACCTGGGCTACAATATCACAGCTGTCCAGCAACAATGTTGATAGTTCATTAGCCGCTCAGATTTAGTACAACAAAGACACGTACTGTACAATAACATTTTAACTTGTTTATTTTCAGCAGATAAAAAGCACAAGTCATGAAGCAATACTATATTACAGGGGCACTACAGAAACCCCATTTTACAGTGCATGGTCTTCCTGGTCACTTCTCTAGTCAGTAGAAATACTTCAAAGTCGCCTATAGCCCCGGATATTCTCAAAACTAAAGGCCACCTAAATGATGAAAACAGAAGGCGATGTAAGGCAACAAATAGCAGGAGGTGAGCCACCGAAAAGCTGACTCATTCCCTTTCAAAAGCTTCAGTCAATGAAACAAATGAAAAATAAGATAGAAAATAAAAAATTAAATAATTTACGGGTTGCACGAGTGGTACAATGTGATTTGGATGCCGGTTTTGAAATGAATTCACCCATACTTTGGCTTATGAAACTTTTATATATGGGAGCTAAAATTGTGTGTATTGCCCTTTAGATCAACAAAAAGTGTAAGCATTGAACAGTGTTTCACTGCCTGTGATAAACCATACACTAGTGCTAAATCACAAAGTTGTTACACATACAATCATTATTTAATGAAACTATTAAATAAAACCGTCAGTCACCTGACTTTAGGCTCAATACATGATATTACACTAACAGAACTTTAATAAACAAGTATTTTATTCTTATCAACGCTGTGAGCTTATCAGACTTATATGATATGATTGCAAGTAGAAAAACCTCTGGATGAACGATGACAAAAAGATATTTCTGAATACGAGCAAAGTGTATTCACCTGTGTCGTCTCTCACAGTACAACCAAACTCCTACTAGTCTCTGTCTTGTCCCCTGTCCCCCCAGTCTAAAGTGATTTGCGCTGGCGCTTCATGAAGGACATGGTATAGTCTCCCGACGGCGTACTCTTCTGTCTCTTCATCTGCACCTGTGACTGGGCAGTCAGCTGTAGCTTGATGGCGCTCGAGTTCACCTTGGCCGCAGAGAGCAGCTCCTTCATCCCCTTCATCTTCTCGCTCTGGAAGGCCACCACGGGGCCTCCTGCTTGGGGCGCCTGGGGTGGTGAGGGGGGCGCCGGGCTGGGAGACTTGGCCTTGGCTTCGGACTCCCCGCCTCGGAGACCCTGGGAGGAGCGGCGGCGCCCTCCGCCCTCGCCTCCCACCTTCTTAGGCTGGCCGGGGGGTTGGATGGGTGGGCTGGAGGTCTGGGGGGGTGGGAGGCTCTGTTCCTCCAGTTTGGACTCCCGCCGTGGGCCTCGTCTCCGGCCCTCTCGCGGGTCATCGCTGGACTGGTCGTCATCGTCCTGGGGCTCAGGCTCTTTGGTGATGATGGTCACCTTCTGACGTATCTGTAGGGAGGTGGACAAGGATCTTGAGGCAAAATACCACAACAGATGATTGATACATAATTTCAGAGGCGGTGTCTGTTTGAGCATGAGGGAAAGATATAGTGTGTGTGCGTGCACATGGACCCAGACAGCAACTTTAAGGGTCAGCAGCATGTTTGTACCTGAGCATCGAAGCGGCTAAGGGACTGGACCAGGTAGGTGGCCCAGCCTACATGCAGGACAGGGGTAGGGCTCCCCTCCTCCCACTTGCAGATGCCATCGTAGAAACGCAGCAGGTGAGCAAAGCATTCTGGGTCTTGGAGGGCGGAGAGGGCATCAGCCTGCTTGGGCTGGTCCTGAGCAAAGATCAGGAGAAATTCAGACGGACACAACTGAATATGTGTAATGTAAAGTAATATAATTCAATGAGTAGAATAAATTAAAAAGGAGAGAGAGGGCCAGTAAAGGGGAGTTCATACATCATAATGCAAAACACTAACTGGGATGAGATCTCATTATCGGAAGGTGGAGGAGATTAAGAGGAAAGAACAGCAGCCAAAACATCACCCTGCTAGAACAGGTCATTTTAAACATCACCCTGCTAGAACAGGTCATTTTAAACATCACCCTGCTAGAACAGTATCAGTCACCTTCTCCGATTCCTCGCCCCCCTCCCCTCCATTTTCAGCAGCAGCGGCCGTTTCCTTCAGCAAGGTGGGGATGACGTCATTGGCGATGTCAAAAAACTCCTTGTAGATCTCCTCATCCTCCCTGAAATAGTTGTAGCTGGGGAGAGGGAACCACGGAAGAAGATTAGAAAACAGACCCAGAAATTATGAACTGGAAGGCATTGAAAACTAGTTTCAATGTTTTTTATTGGCTATAGCGGCCATTTGTGAAGGGTCTTCACAGTCTGAGTAACATTCTTTTGCATGGGTCTAAGGTTGGTGAGAGGCTAGACTGGAATACTGCATGACATCATTAGTACGCAAACTGAAAGAATCACGGAATATACACAGTCAACGCAACCCAAACGTTGGTATTTCACCCTTAATATCTCTTTCACAAGAGAGAATGGGAGGTTGCTTATCCTGAAGAACAATGGAGGGCCAGGAAGAGGCAGGGGGGAAAGGGAAGCAGAGCAGAGGTAGAGGGATGCGCCACAGCTCAGGGCGTGCCCCCAGCTCACATCCCCCAGGAAGATGACAGAGGGATGGCCTTCTCCACGTTGCTCCGCTCTGGGCTGTATTTTTAGCCCCCAGGGCAGACTGCCAGAAAGCCACATGAAGTGTGTTTAAGTGGGAGGAAAGTGCAGGTTTACGGTCCCCGAGGAGAAAAGCCAGGGCTGGGAGACGGAGGGAGGTTTCCTGCCTGGACTGGAGACATTGATACTAGGCTACAAACCCTCTGTTTGTGCTCGCACGCACACTCACACATGTTACAGAGCTTCACTTGTCATAGACAGTTCCTCCAGGGACACTTGTGAATGTGTAAGAGCCACAAAATTATAATTTCACATATATTTGTACCTGATTTGAGGTACAACAAACAATTACCAGGGACTGACAATGTGGAACGTTATGCATTATCACATTACATGGTCGCAGTTAAAACAGCATATAAGCTGTGAGTCTGACCTCTACTGTTACTCTGATGAAACTACAACTGAGCAGAATTTACATATGGTATCTGTGAAAACCTGTAGTCAACTACCATTCCATCTGTCCCTGGATATAACCACGAGCATGTGGTTTCCTAGACAGGATATTGTCTATAATATTAATTTGTGTTGATGTGAAATAAATGTAAGTAACTGCAGTGCGCAGAGGTAAAGAACCCAGCTTAATGTGGAGACTGCTGACTCACTCCTGCATGACGGAGGCAGCCTCGGCCCAGGAGCCCAGTGCCTCCCGAACCTCCCGGTGACGATAGTGGTAGCCTGCCAGGTACATGAACGGGTAAATATGCTCGTTGTTGTAGTACTTCTTCGCGGAGTTCACAGCCTGAAAAGCAAAGGAATACAAAAAACCAGAGTCACATGACATCTTACTCATGGATGGAATGGTCTGGCGTCGGATTTTTGACCCGAGGACACTGCAACATCACACTCACTTTGAGGTGGATGGCGAAGGGGCTCTCTTTGCCAGGTAAAGGCTCCTGGTCTTCCAAGTCCGCCAGGGTGCCCATGGCCATGGGATACCTGAGAGCATAAGAGGGAAGGAACTGCTCAGTTGGGAGAACAGAAGGGGACTGATATCTCAGGCAGCAAACAGTGACTCGGATTCGTTTTTTTCTACGTTTTAGGAGAGCTTTGGATTCTGTCTCAGTCATCTCACCTCTCCAGGTCTCCTCGATCATACAGCAGCCAAAGGAGCCTCTGTGCGCGAGCAGCCATTTCAGAGAAACAGATGAAAGGGAGAGAAAATTGGATGGGAAATGACAGCAGATCAGACTGAGCGCATTACAAAGAAAGACTTTGATGAGTTAAACACAGGTGCATGATTGCTTCCCTTGTGAAATGCATGTAGTTTAGTACTCCTGATATAAGTGTGTGTGTTAGTGTGAGAGATCTTACTTGTTGAAGTTGCAACAGCTCAGAGCTGTCTGTGTGCAGGTCCAGAGAAGGGTTGATGGCACACACCATGAAGGCCACTTCCATGTTCCTGTTGCACTTCATGTAGGAGCCCTTGAGGTACAGCCAGCTCTGAGGGAGGAATGAGGAAAGCAGTTTGACAATCAGGATTTGGAATTATATTTACACAATTACAAGAAACAGAACCTAAGGACTCAAGGAAGAACATCTAGATGGTTCCGCATTGAATGCTTCATGTAGTAGGATTTGCAGGTAACCAATAGATTCACATTTGAATCGTGATTCAGTCTTCTAGCGATTCACAAATGTAAATGGTTTTATTTATTTATTTTATTTAAATAATAATAATTTAAAAAAAATCGTGACCCCAAGAATCTTTACGAATCGTGAGGTACCAAAAGATTCCCGCCCCTAGTAACCAACTACCATTAATGTATCAGACATCAGTCAGATTGTGCTCCCTGTCAATCGCAATTGCTCTGTTAGCTAACATTGTCGAAGATAACACCCTCCTCCCTCCAGTCTGTGCAGTGGTCAGTGCCTCACCCTCTCACTGACTCCTCCGCTGACAGTCTGTCCTCGCCGGTCCTCGTTGCCCTTCCCGTGCCAGGTCACTTCTGCCGTCTCCTCTCCGTTCTTCCCAAAGATCACCCAGGCGTGGTCCTCGGACAGCGCCAGGTGGACATCCTTCAGTCCCAGCACCTGGCAGGCTGCCACCACTGCAAACGCCACACCTGAGCTGTCCAACTTTGTGCCTGATTAAAACATAATTTACTTTGAGTTAGTTTAAGCCACACCCTATATTGAAAACAGGAAACCTCAGTGTCTACTATCTCTTCCAGTTGACTCGTACCAGTAATGAGGCTGAAGAGGGACTGAATGTGGGCACGGTCCTTGAAGTAGGAGCGACTGAGACTGTTCCAGATCACGTCTGACACCTTCTTAACCAGTTCTCTACTGGAGCCGCCAGGAGGCCTCCGGTACTGGGACAGGTCCACTGCCCCCCGGATTTGGGCTGTGAAGCGTTCATGCAAGGCTGAGACCATGCCCAGCTCCACCGTGGGGAAGCAGGAGTTTGGACAGTCCGGCTCCAATGGTTCGAACCGGACACCAGGAACATTTATTGGTATGACCCTGTTCACAGCCAGGAAGTGTTCAACAAAACCCAGTACCAGGGACAGTAGCGCCATGTCTGGTTCGGACTTCTTAAGCTCAGCATCGAACAACTGGACCACCCCTTCGACCCCACGCAGCGGGAAGTGTTTCTTTTGAGCCGAGTGTAGCCCCATGTTATCCGTTCAGAGGACACAGCTCGCAGTCATTCAACTGGCTGGAGAGATGTCATATAGACTGGATAAAAGCAAAAACAACAGTATTAGCTATATTATAATGAAATTAATAGTTTAACCAGCCAGACTTGGATCCTGCTACCTAACCTAGCTCCAACGAGAACGAGCTGTATAACATGGTAGAGCCTGTGGCGGGGTGGGAGTGGCACTTGCCTGTCCAGCGACCGCTGACGACAAGTATATAAAACGAGTTCATAGATAGGGAAAATAAATACGTATCAATGTCCGTGATAAAAATCATGGCATGGCTTTCAACACTATTCTGTAATTAGCTAGCTACCTAGCACTAGCTTGCTTGAATTGTCTTTTCGTGGCAACAACGTGTCAATTCTACTCGCAAAATAAAGATTATAATTATATAATTATGGAATATCTAGTTCGCTTTGACAATACTAAACGTGCATATTCACAGATTCAGACACATTCAGTTAGAGCTAGCTAGTTATACAGCAAATTAAGATTTGTAATAGGCTAGTAGGCTAGATAGCTAGAAGCTAATTGCCCGCTAACGTAGGCTAAGTTAGCAAGCTAGCTATTACACCATCATATGAATGACTGATACACCATAAAGTACACATTAAATGCCTTCTACTCAGTTTACAGAGTAAATTCACATTTCCTAATAAATTGAATACGCACCACTCACTTACAGCTGCACCCACATGTTTTTGTTTGTGCCTTTCTTTTGCCGCGCAGTTCTATGATGACTGTTAGAGAGGAGGTCACATGCAACAAAACTCGAGCAACGCATGCGTTTTCACAGATCTACAACAGACACGCCGGGCCTTTACGTAGGATGGTAACCATCCCTGTGGACTCAAGTTAACAAACCCATGCAAATGTTGAACACTTTACAACAAGCCTCGTTGTGTCTGCCGTCTTGTGAACAGATGCATTTGTGGAAATGTAGTTTAGAGTAACTATTTTAGGAACAAGAGAATGGGCAATATGAATCGCCAGCAGGTGGCAACATTACAATATTATTCAGCCACATTGTTACAAAATGGAACTGTAGTAAACATTACATAATGACAAGAGGCGTGCACACTGCATGGTCTGTGCTGTGTGAAGCATGATAAACACTTTCGTTTCGCGTTTTTATTGCATTTATAGACCTATGTGTGCCTTGACGTCTTCATCGCTTTGATCGTTATTGTTAATTAGGCGACTCATGTGCAAACGTTCATGCCTTTCCACACATAGATTATGTCTGATCTTACACAATCCTAAGGACATTTGAATAACTCTTATGTCAAATGTTACACTTAAGCCTATGTTTAAAGCCTTGTCCTTAGCCTAGGCCTAGCCTATATCTGAATCAAATCGTCACAGGTGTAGGCCAACTGGTTTACATAAACTTGCAATAGAACATCAAAAAATTATGACTGTCCTTGTAAGTAAAAGTATATCTCAGTAAATCCAATCCAAAATAAGCTCTGTGTTAAACATAAATCTGTCCGTTTCAAACTATAGGCTACGCTAGCTTGTATATTTGAAAACAACGGTAAATGGTTTGCATGTAAGCCTATAGATAATAGACAGATATCCCTTTAAGGGCGAACGTCAACCTCTCATCCTGATATAGCAATATTTCCTACTGGTCTGTCCCCCTGCTCACATCTACAGCGATTCAGTTCTTGGACGTGTGCGTGAAGGTGTAGCTCGGTGCCACAACGTCCCACTCTTGGGGAATACAAGGATAGTCGGCCGAATAACCAATTTAAAAGGACAACAGCCGATAAGCAGCATACATTCAAGTTTTGTGCAGCTATATCATTTATTGAAAAATGGATCCAATGCAGTCCGCCCAGATATCGTCGTCGCAGGGGTTTGCGGATGGCCAGAACTCTGCTACCAAAGATTCAAAACTATCTGGTAAGAAAAACTGTCTGCGAATTCAGTCAGTCAGCCTGTTTTAAAAAAATGCTAAATGACTAAATGTTTCTGTGAATATTTATTACTGATAACGATGGCCTGAGTAGCATGAAAATGGCACCTCCTGTGTGCCAAACATCAAGAGAATATTTTGTAGACTATATGTCTTTGTTTCGTTTTAAAGATCTTCCTGAAACTTCCTGAACCCCTCTGTGTCAGTTGATTATTGCCTTTTCAGGATTGTGGTTGTCATGCAGAAGTTAGTCCTGTCATTATCAACGAGCCATGCCAAGTCTTAGGCAGTAGTGCTAGTTGACTTGCCATTTCTTGGTGATAAATTGATGCCATGGTAATTAGTCTAGAATTGAATATACAGACAAACAGAAGTGCCTACACGTGAGCATACATTGGTGCCTTGAATTTAATAGGGTAAAAGTTGCTAGTGAAAAATAATTAAAACCACACAGATAATCCGACACACAATTGTCTGTGCAGAGAGTATGTGCTATACCCATGGTAAACAGTTAACCCTAGTCTATATTAGGCTACGGCCTAGAAAAATCCCACCCCCGTACCATAACCTCAAGATGATGATGTTCTGTGAATTCTTTAAGTTTGCTTTCATAGCTCTAGCTTACATCTTTTAAAACAGAAATGCGAACGGAATATGGTGACAATAATTATTCCCTCATAGGACCTCGATCAATTCAGAAAGCTACATGTTGCGGCGACTGTGATCTGCACTGCAGATGCATTGTTACTCGGCAACGGGCAAAGGGAGGATCTCTTAAAGGCGCGTTGCTTTTTTGTGTCGGTGTATCGTTTTACCAAATGGTAAACAAAGCCATGGAAATGGATTACAGAGCATGTCCCAGCATTTCAATTCGATCCTTTTTGCTACAATAATTTGCCGTTTTAAATTGTTTTCCTAACACTTGAATTTATTTTAAGGAGATTAATAAAATGAATTCTAAACGTACCTTGGTCCGTTTTATTCGAGGATAGGCCTACACTATTGTCACTGTAACCAATGTCTGACAGCAACCTTGTTTCAGTTCATAGCTTACTCCCACGTAAACCAGTTGTTAATTGATTGGTGTCATGGCAATTTTGTATGAAAATAGCATTTTAAAACCAACTAAGAAAAATAAAATTAGAACAGTTTTTTCAGATATTCACCCATTGTAAATGTTAAACCTATTATGGTAGCCTCCATAAATGTCCTCTCAGACTTTTTCTTTATCTCCTCTAAAATGGTATCTGCTGACCAACCTGCCAGTAGTCCTGTAATGATTCACTGCGTCACTGCCAGTGTCAGTAGTATAATTTCATATCACAGGCTAGGGATAGCCTAGCAGGTCAGTTAGAACATGGGTACAAGAAGTCCAATACCTTCCCTTGTCATCGTGAGAACAGGTGAAGGCAGAAATTATGTGTTAAGTCATTGTATTGTGTTCTTTAGTTTGTGCCACATCATCTGCCATACCAGTCATCGAAGATGGTCTGGCGAGTCTCTCCTATGTTCTTCTGCACTGAAAGAACCCAGCATGCTTCCATGGCATGCTGAAGAGCCACACTTGTCACCAAGGAAGTGACATTTCAAAATGAATCCAAGAGATCTCAACAGCTTCCTGAAACATGGCATATGATTATTGTGAATATTTTTTCCATCAATTACTTTATTACAATATCCCCCTGAAAGAGTTTGTAATACACAGCGCTTTTTACAAATATGCTATGCATATGGTTTAAGGTGTCAAACCTGTAAGTGTTTGATTTAATGTTGTAAAACGAGTATTTCCTCTCTCCTCACTTCTGCCCAACTGTCTATTTATAGTTTTCCTATTAGGCCAAACCACTGACGGTAAAGCCCAAAGTAGATAGATGGCTTCTGTAGGCACATTGTTAATCAGCATGGCTAATTAAATTTGTATCGACAAATGTTGGCAAAGCTAAATGCTCTGCTGCAATGCTTCTCAGGTTTCACAGTCTATAGACATTTGATCTGAATGTCCACCTATTTTCAGTTTATAGTCAATGTCAAACGCCGCCCCATAAAGTCTAGGCCTATGCTAAATTTGACAAGGACAATCGCTGGTTAAGGTTACATTTGCTACATGCCAAACACAAGACAAATGATCTTATCACGTGTCATTGTTTTTTTGTGAACATGAAAGTGATATTCTCTCGGTCATAGATTTACAGCAGTAACGTCCTCCACAGATCCAGTAGCAACTGTCAGAGGCAAGGGAATTATGTAGACAGTATAGAGCTGTGAGCTTGTAGATCCTGCCCTACCTCGGCCTAGAGTCTGGAGAGAACATGAGGTTCTTTTGGCTCCCTCGCCCTCTTGCTGTGCCTCTCGTTTCTCTCCCTCTCTCTGTGCCTCTCGTTTCTCTCTCTCTGGCAGGCTCGGGAGCTGACTATAAACTGTAAGGTCGCTCATTTGGGCTGAGGCAGCAAACCAGTTCGGGGGTTCAGGTGTCATGTCTCGTCGCTCCCAGGGATAGGACAGAAATGGCTGGCGTGACTGGAATTCCATGTGTCAACCCCCCAGCTACCTCCAGCCTCCCCCACCCCTCCTCCAGTGACCTCCAGCCCCACAGACATGCCAAGCAGTGCTAGAAGTGCAGGAGGCGACACGGTGGCAAAGTGTCTTCACTTCCAGTCCACCCGCCTGATAGTTTTGACACGGAAGACCTGCGGTGTTGAAAACATTAATTGGGATGATGGCATGTTTAACCCTTGTCACAGAGTCACCATCTTCCTCACGAGAGGCATTTTCAGCACCATTTGCTCTTGCACAATGGTGGATGTATAAAGCTAGATAGACAGTCCCTGGCACATCTGTAACATATACAATTGTACTAGTTTGCATTGCATAGTAGACACCAAGTGCAATTTCAAGGATGTTTCTGTGGATGAGCAGATGTCAACAAAAGGGTGAGTGTATTGGTGCTTCGGTTGTGGGAAAATCTGAAGGCGTGTCGTAGTGAGAGTGCGCTTCTGGGCGAGTCTGAGAATTGGAATGCTGCAAAGCGAGGCGGGCGTTTCTCAAGCGGTGCCAACAGCCAGCCCAACCTGCCTGTGTCTGGCTGTGATTCATTCACAGCGACAGCGATTCTTGATCAACCTGCTTAAGGAGTGGACATCACTCACATTGCTCATAAGTTCCTTGGATGTCTGCATGTGGTAAATGTTCAACCGTGAGGCGTGCCAGAAGGCAAAGCAAACATGTGTACCTCAGCCCTACTTCAATATTCATGGAGACTGTTCATGCTCGACAAAGGCTGATATTGTATTCAGGAAGATCACGTGAGGTTCAGAAGTGAGGAAGAAAATGTGTTCACTTGTTAAGGTTACATAATTCCCATCCAGTGAGCGCGATGTGGGTGTCTGGATGGCATCTTTAGTAATTGTGAGAAACATTAAAGACTTAAGTATAAAATGGATACTTAGTCTTACAGTGTTATTGGAAACTATGCTACTCTTTGTGGTAACTGTACATACAGTGCTGTTTGTCTATAGTTTGAATGTAGTCTTGTTATCTGTCTATTCCTTTCTGTCTGTCTTCTACTTTGCTTGCATAGGAAACAATAAGTGCATGGACTGATGTTTAAGTTAATTGGAGTAAAATAATAGAATCTCAGACTTGCATGGACATAAAGGATTTGTCTTTACAGTAGTGCTTGCACAGTAGCTTCGGATAGTTTTGTAAAGTGTAGCGTCTATAGAGTGGATAAGGTTGGATGTCAGAAAGCACTTCTTTAGTTAATGCATAGGACCTCTTTGGTTAATGCATAGAAGGGGGGGAGGGGGCGGGAGAGCGGGTTGTTATGGGGAACGGAGTTACCTGCTGCCATTGCAGGATGTTCATTCTTCTGTCCTTTTTATTTTTTCAGATTCCTTTCTTTCCTCTTCGCCTGTATCTCTCATTCAGTCTCCTCAAGGCAAGTGGATGGTTCTCTTACGCTGCTCGCCTGCTCTGTCCTCTGCTCTCCTCATCCCTCCCCTTGCTTCTCTACCTCTTTCCTTCCTTCCTGCTCGCCTGCCGCAGTAATGCTCTCTCCATCCCTCTTTCTAGTGCCCTACTCTAGAGACTGTACCAAACAAGTGCCAATGGGGCCACAACAAAATCAAACAACCTTTGCCCGCAATCATACCCAGTCCCCTTTCCCCAGACACACCAACCCGATGCAGTTCTCAACCAACCGTCTCTCTCCACCCCTCCCCCGAGAAAACCCATCTGATTTTAAATGCTTACCCATTGCAGCACTAATTGTAACTTAGCAGGCCAGTATAGCTCCTCCCTCTTTCAACAGTGTCTGACTCTCAAATTCTTAAATCGCCAACTGGCAAATAAGACTTTGCTTACCAAGTGGTTCACAGATGAAAGGCCAAACAAAGCCTGAATGCATCAAGGGAAGAGCTTGGGATCATCCTTTTTCCTGTTCCCAATAATTCTCTGATATCCCAGAATCCCTTGTGGCAGGAAATTCACACAATTAATGTGATGGGCCATTTTAAATTATATTTGTATTGATGAGTCTGTCTGGTGTTGGCACTAGCTAGCTTTATCCCTCTTTCCAGATAGGGTATTTAGGTATCAGATGCATGAAGAGCTGTTTACTGGCCGAGCCTCCATCACTGAGCATAACCCCTAAAAAAGAAGCACATTAACATGCATGGTCCGAATGAGCCTGATTATTCATCAGACTCTCTCCGTCTTCTCTAACCCTCTCCTCCCTGCTCTTGAGAATCTTGACAAGACCTACAAATTAAAGTCACAAAACCCCAAGTCCCTACAGATGACAGCAATCTGATCCATTTCAGTCTTTGCTGCCTGCTAGCGAGCACTATTTAGGTCAGCAGCACTCACTGTAGGTCTAAGATAATCCCAAGATTGCCACTTTATTTTAAGAAAGCCGAAGAGAAGTTCAAGTTCACTTTGTGTGTGCGAGAGTAGGAACCTAAAAATGGATCAGGTTGGTGTCCCAGGGGGCACTGTCCTTCGATAGATGCCCCCAAGCAAGTCACCTCCCCTCAACCCCTGTATCTCTGGAAGCCCCCCAGCCTGGTAACATCCAGACCCCCAGGAGGAGCGGCACTGGGAGGGATCATCTACCACTGCTCCAGGGGTCCGAACCATGGACTCCGCTGGCTGCTCGCCTTGCCTTGTGCTCCACACCCTTTGCTAATGGCTTTTTAGGCTTAATGCATGCAAGTCACCCCTGGAGCAGAAAAATAGGTTTTATTTTCATTATTGTTTATTTTCAACCATTGTATATATTTTTTTTACAGCACCATTCCTGATGGTAGCATTAATGATAAAAACATTGTGTGCAGACCTACATTTTTAGCTGGACATTTATACGTTGACTGTACCTATGAGAGGTACTAGTTACACACTCTCTTTGAGACCGTGAGCCAATCACAGAGGCCTTGGTCCCAATCCCTCAACTACTAATTGACTTAACTATTCCTGGCGGAAGTTGATGTGACTCCTGTGACTTAAGGCGTTTGTCATCTATAAAGATTGTTCCTCTGGATTCAATACTCGAGTAATACTAGAAGTGCTATCTCCTGCTGTTGCGCAGTATGGGACATACATTTATTTTCCTTTCTGAGAATTTTGTGGGCAATGAACATTGTCTTAGAAGGCTGTATCTTATCAAGAACAATTTGATTAAGAATAATTAAATTAACTGGTTCCTTCAGTACTTTTCCTCCTAAAGATATCCTTCTTTTGTGTCTTGTTAGTTGCCTTGAAATGACATTTTGGCATAGGCTCTGGGGTTGTCTTTTTGGATAGGGGATTCATAAATGAAAGTGTCCCTTTTTGAAGCCCACGCACTTCAGCACTCTTACTCAACTACAATTACTGCGGAGAGAAGTTTACATAAGAGTCAGATGTGGAAGTATTCTGCAGTGAGGCAATTAACTACCGTTAAAACACGGTTGTTTGATGACTTGCAGTACGACACATTGAAGGGTTTACCAGTTGTTCGGGTCCAGTTCTTAAAGGTTCCAATCAGGAAGTGTATGCTTCAGCGCTCTGTGATACGTGTTCACAGTGGCTTTGTTGGGTTGGAATTTGTTTACTAGCGTAGAGCCAAGATATTACATTGCTTTTGGCTGGATTGAAAGTCCGTTCGTGTGGCCTACTTTGAACAATGCATAATAGCTGGATAGGAGGGGTCCAGACAAAGACAAAGGGCTCTAGTCAGCCGCTGATCTCTGGCAAACAACTGTCCTGTGGGCTTTGCCAGAGTAGCTGGAGGGTCAGGATGACCACAGGGAGAGCACTGGGACTCCCCTTCACATCAACAAAGTTATGAAAAAGTGTTTGTGCAAGCCGTCAGATGTTATCATACGAACAGTAACATTGGAAATGTCCAATGCAACGCCAACGATGTGTCACAAATGTAGCCTTATGTGGTGGAAAAAAAGGCCTATTGTGCAGAAGGAGTAGTTGACCTTCAGATATATTTTGGACAGAGAAGCAACAGCTGCACGTTTGACCCCGCTGATGGACTTTTAGCTCAAACCAGGGGTTAAACCCTGGTCTCAAGTTGCTGGGGGCATTGACTTGCAGAGATGAGGCATGATATATCTGCCAATTCTCCATAGTATTCTCTTAACACCCGGTTTTGGAAATTACTGGGGGACATTTTGACTGCAAAGGATCCTGTGATTACTGGAGCAGTTGCTTGGAACATATTGTGGACTAAGCCACTCGGATGTACAGGGCACAGTGCCATGGCGCTAGGTATGCTGGCTAATAGTTACCAGACATATTCCAATATCACCTCAGCAGCGGCATGAGGAAATAGCGTTGGGTTTGCTTGCTTTGTGATGTGATTGACAGTACAGTGGGATTTATTAGTTAGAGACTAAAGAGCAGGGGGCATGGTCTGGATTTCCCTTCCTGTTATGTTAGTTTTATTATCTGAGTCTTTTAGAAACTCTACTGCTCGCTCGCATCTTCTTGTTAAGTTGGTTAGTTAATTAACGGAAATTGTCAGGTCTTCCTTTTCAAACTGGCATCTGAGGGCGAGGAGTCCTGTACAGTCACGTTCAAATTCTGAATTAAATTAAATTCTTATCTTTAGGTAGTGCAGTGTTTTTATTTGAGGAATGACTCATTCCAGTGCATTAGATGATACTGTGGTTAACTGAATTGTTAATAAATTACGGAATTAATAAGATTGGCTTTGATGCTTTTGAGATTGTGATCAAATCATATGATATGAAATGATAACATCAAAAGAATCTACGTAATTTAGTTCTAACTCTGCGTCTTATTGCACTACTTTAATATTTCTGATCCCTTCTGTACTCGGTGTTGAGTGAAGTGAAGTGAGACCTCCTAAAGAACTCATTGATGTTGCTCTTTTTAGTTCTTATAAAGGATAGAAAGTATTAACCCTTTCATGTTTGGGGTTGGAAATTATTCTGTAGATGTGCTAATGCCAAAGTGTCCTTAGGTTAACAACTGAATGTTATACTGCATTCTATTTTTAGTTCTCTGACAATGTATTATTTAAACTATAGATTATGACTGACATGTCACCTAGTGCACTGGTCTACTGTGATTTACATGGTTTCATACAATTTTGTTTGTTGCCGCTGCTTCATTTAGACCATTCAAGCCATTGTCTTTGTTGCCTCATTGAGTGGTCTTCTCAATGGCAACAATTCCTGGTTAGTTAAGAGCAGCATGCAGACGTCGACACCACCATCCATCAAAGCAATATGACCGTCCCACGCAGTGCATGAGTGCTTGGGCTGCGACTCTCTGGCCTCTGCTGAATAATACTGGACGTGCATGGGAGTTGAGTGTTTTTGTGATTTCTTTATTCCCTCGCCTCCTTCCCCCTCTTTTACTCCCCGCACGGCTAAATGCAGACAAAAGGGTCGTCCTGGGCTCCGACAAGCCCTCGGAAGGTGTGGCCACTTCCCTCCGTTTCCCCTCTCAACCAGGCTCATTCTCTCCTGGTAACTATGGGAGCGAGGGATCGGGGCCGCCCGACGGACAACCGGACTCGCCAATCAAGACATCCCCGGTGTCTGAAAGAATCAAGGCCCTGGAAGCCCTCGCTGCGAAGAAGAGCGAGCCCGAGAACCGAAGCGACGGCGCGCAGCTTCATTTCAAAGAGCGGCATTACGAGAAGTCTCCGACTGAGGCGCCCGCAGAGGCCCCTCCGGTCTTCCAGAAGAAAGTGGGTTCCACTGATCAAGAGTCTCCAGAATCCCCGTTTGAGGTCCTGGGAGATGCACGACAGGGCAGTGAGTTTGAAGATACGGCTGAATGGATGAGGGCCCATTTACCCCCCGTTCCTGACTTTGACGATGCTGTAGACTCACGCAAATGTTCTCTTGTCTCAGGGAAGACCAGTAAGTCGCATGAGATAAAGGGGGCAAATGTAGTCATACCAGATGTACCAGCAGCTTTTGCTGGTGTCCCTGATGCCTTCATGGACTCTCCTGTTGAACCACCCAAACTGAAAGATCAGGATTCGGCCAAGCAGCCCAGCGTTGAAGAGGAGGCTGAATTTGACATGAGCTTTTTACCAACTGCATACATGTGTGACAAACAGAAGAAACCGGACATCCACACTCCTCTAACTGAACCAGACTCTGAGCCTACCCCTTCACCTGCTCCACCGGTCGGTTTTCACTCCCCATCTCCACCTCCCTCCCCCCCCACTGCCTCTGACCCAAAGCAGAAGGTCTCTGAGACCAAGAAGACTCTGTGCGGTGGTGACATGGAGCCTCTGGAAGTGGCAGAAGTGGACAGTTCAGGAGAGTCTGATGACACCGTCATTGAGGATGCAGCTTCCGTCCCTGCCCCTTCTATCCCTGCCCCATCTCCATCAAACCTTCCGACCCCTGCACCTTCAGCCCCCTCTTCTTCATCCCTCTCCACCGAGGAGTCCCAACCAGTGAAACAGGATAAACAGCCAATGCAAGTTCCCACTATTAATGTTATTGAGACAGAAGAGCCAAATTACAGTGATGAAGAGATGGAGATGGAGATTGAGGAGGAAGAGGATGAAAGTTACGAAGTAGTTAAAGACCCAGTCAAAGAGGCACCCACACCCGCTGAACCTCAACCCAAGGTGACCAAAATGGAACCATCCAAAATCCCACCCTTAGAGTCAGAATTTATGGGAGGTTATTCTCCTCCATCCTCTCCCGTTGACTCGGATCCCGAGTACTCACCTCAACACAAGGTCCTCAAACCAGGTTCTGATCAGGCTGAAAGACAGTCAGCTATCGATGATTTACAGCATGCGGCTGTCTCAAAGGGCCCAAGTTCTGATGTCTCACAAACACAACCTGACAAAACACAGACCTCTAAGGAGGCCGATGAAACTTCTTCCACTTTCACTGCGAAACCGTCCATAAAAACGGTAGACGTTGACTTTCCAGACAATGATGATGAGTGGTCAGATGATGCACCAGAAGTCTTGGGTCAGTCTGACTTGGCTAAAGTTGTTGCTCGGGATCTTCCACAAAGCACCACTTCAAAGATGGATGAGAAGCCAAGCGGCGATATAAAACAAGAATACATGGAAACTGTTGCACCTTTGAGATCCACCTTCATGCAGGACGACATGACAGCTAGATATGATAGACAATCATTTGACGATTATGATGCACCACCGGGCTTTGATGACTATGATGACAAGTTGAAAGATTTTGACTATGACACTGTTACTAAGCCCTCAGACCCAACATCTCAGATTCATATCGAAACTCTGCTCCCATTGAACAGTGCTACAACAGAGTTGACAGATATGGAAGAAATCACCTCAATGACTACACAAGAGTCCTTTGTCCACCCAGTGGGTGCTCAACCATCTCATATGGAGTTTCCCAAAGATCCCTATTCGACTTTCCAGAGTGAACCGCAAAGCAGTGTCAAGGAACCAGTGACAGATCTGAAAAAAAAGGATAACGTTGTTCCTGAAGACATGGTCAACAGTGAAACCATCCTTCCACACAAAGTGGTTGCAAAGGCCCAAAAGGACACTAAAGTGGATCACCGTTCACCCGACACGACAAGTGACCCAGAAAGCATAGAGCCTGAATGCTCTGTCTCTGCCGCCACAGACAGCTTTGTGGAGTTTATGAGGGAGTGCCTGAAGTCACAACAGGATGAGGAACCAGAAGACCTCAGTCAGGGTCTCACAACCAAGCATGAACTTCCCAAGACAGGCGCTTCCCAAAATCCTCCTACTATGGTGATGGATCTGGAGCAGGAACGACTCACTATCAGTGCCCTCAAAGATCTGGGGAGCAGTCAGAAGGAAGAGGAAGATCTCCAGTCCCATGTAAAGGCCTCATCAGCCTCCAACCTGGGCAAATCCCAGTCTTCCTTCACCTCAAATCCTATCCCTTCGTCTCCTCAAACCAAGCCTGCTTCTGACAGCAGCTCGTATTCAAAAGAGGTAGAGGCCATCGACCAATGGGTGGCCGAGGCCTACCATCTTGCCGAGCATGTCTTGACAGCAATACTAACCCACTTGTCAGGTAACACGTTTTCCCTCTGGGCTTTATGCCTGCAAACCTTTCACACAAGCACTGTACAAAGACCCCACCCTCCTCTCACTTAATCCTTTTCTCTCACAACTGTAGTTCTGTTCTAGGTGGAAACCAAACCTAACACCTTGCACGTGTTGAAGAATCTTGATAACCCTGTATTATGATGACATTATTACCTTTTTGCTGTGCAAATTGTCATTCATAAATGGTATGGTTGTTAGTTGGCCTGACTAACATTGTTTTCACATTTTACTAAAGGCTCGATGGAAGGTTTCATTCTGCAGCCATTGTGAGAACTCACAAAGGTTGTGTGACCATGCAAGCTGTATATAGTCTAAAGAGATATCCTTGTCTGTGTAATATTAAGATCCAATCCTGCCCTATGTCCTTAAAAGCTTAGCAGTGGATGGATGGAGGTGGGTCGTGGTGGGGTTTATAAACATGGCGTCAGGGTGTCTGCTTGCCATGGCCCTGGAAGTCAGGCTGAACAGTCGATCCCCAGTGTTGGGTTTCTGCTTCGATGCAACTTTCCACAGCACACTGCACTTACAGGAGTCGTTCGTTCCAGAAAGATGACGGTCATTAAAGGGGATTTACTTAACCTTTCACGATGGCCAATCATTAACAACTAATGCATGTGGGATTACACATTACAAGAGCATGATGCACAATTATGCAAAAAGGATGTGATATCTTTGATCCACTAGGCCTCCTCTCATATTTTGTGTGCCAGTATATGGGCTCTGAGACAGTCAGCATCACCTAATTAGCTAGATGTCACAAAGTCTTGTCCCCTTGACCCTCATCGAGTCCAAACTCATCTCTCCCTCCCGCAGAAAAAGTATCTGCCTTGAATACAAATAAAAATTATGATAGTCATCTTATCTAGCAAAAGTTTCAGCTTTTACTTTTGTGTCACAGTTGCTGAGGTTACAACATATGTTACAATGAATGTGACATTTAGCCATTCAGCTCACAGTTTATACTTTTATGGGGGGGGCTAAAAATGCTAATTTGTAGAACTATCCCCAGCCAGGGTAATTCTCACTGCACCCTCAGTGGAAGCCCTCTAACCAGCACACGTTTCCCACCCTGCCCATGCTAACATGAAACCCAAGCTGTGCACACACTGGCTGGTATGCAGACAGAGTAAGGTCTGTTGGCTGTCATAGGCGCTCGTGCACATGCTATAACCTACCCTGGGCAGGGTATGGAGCTGTAGGTTGTAGCTCAGGCAACCAGAAACTAGGTGAAAGTGTTCTTGAGAAATCATGGAGGGACTGACAATGAAGCAATTCAAAAAGAACCCCAATTCTGCTGAAAGAGGCTCTGTCGAAAGCAGACCTACAGACTAGTGCTCATAGAAATGCTGAATGTGTCATGTATGTGTTTAGCAATCTTCTTGTGTAAATGCATTTTTTTTCTTTTGATTTGCCCTGTTTTGAGTTTAAACCTGACAGTCTTAAATGATTGTCTTCAGATGTGAACCCTCTGTGCTGTTTTAGTCGTTCTCTCCACTGCTGCTTCAAAACTCACTAGGTTATTGGGCGGGTTATGCCTGGCTAGGTGAGTTTATTTAAGAGGGTGTAGGCTAAATGTTTGAGATGACTGATCTCAATTGTTAACTTGCTGTAGTACTCGTTTCTGCTCTAAGGAGCCAAGACAAAGATGATCAGGATCACACCTAATGGTGAAACAATGGTCCTCCTGATACAGAATCATTTGCCGGCAGAGAAGGCTTTCAATGCATCTTGTTAGTTAGAAATCCTACACTTGACTGCCGGGCCTTTAAAGATTAGTTCAAATCAGGCAGTCCCATTTGTTGTGAAAGACTTATGTTAATCTTCTATGTATGTGTGTGTGTGTGTGTGTGTGTGTGTGTTGACTTGAGGAGGAAGGCTGGGGTTAGTAGCGGATCATGTGAATACTAAAACGGGACTTATCCAGCCATGTCTATGTTTACAAATCACAATGGCAATTGACTCTGCTAATGAAGCTGTATGAGGGTTAATCTTTTGCTGAAGTAAAAAATAAATAAACAGAAAAGCTATGCCGAAATAGGTTCACACACAAATAGATTAGGGTCCACACTTACACATTCAGGCATATACACATACACACACAGAGGCATACACATGCATACACTTTGTTAGAGCGAGCGGTGCTTGTACCTTTAAGAGCTGCTCACTGCACAGCGAGGTAGAAAGCAGGCCACTGCGGCTCCTCTACCACTGGGACCCGCCACAGCTAGATCTAGGGCCTGTAATGCAGCTCGGGAGAGAGGGGAGGGAGGGAGCAATAATGGAGAACCTCCTCCCTGTGGGTACCAGCAAAGCATTCTGGGAGGGACACAGACCCCTGCAGTGTTGGGTGTGAAAACCCCGTTCATGCTGTCATAGTCGCCTCAGCATGTAGCATCAGGAACAATGGAGCACTCTCTCTCCGACCACAGTTGCTAGTGCTGCTGAACTGTCTGTCAAGAGGAATGCTTTTTAAACATGTTTTTCAACCCTATTTTAGCAGTAGGCTTTATTGGCTGCCTGCTTAGCTGTAGACTGCTGGTTTCAGTAATGTTTTCTAAAATTAAAGTAACAAAAAAAGCAGTGAAAAATTAAACTGGTGAATAATCAATAGTTTAACATTATTCAAAGCCTTTATCTGCTGTCTCTACAGTAGAAATATTTCTGTATGTGAGTAGTCAATGTTTCCCTAATGGTTTCCTAATTAAGCTCCGACAATACAGTCATGTCAAACAAACATACCCTATTACTTACTGCTTTAACAGGATGGATAATAATGATTTTTTAAATGTTCTTCATCTATACTTCATGGTCTCATAAAGATGAATACTTTTACAGTATACACACATTAGGAATAGATACATTCCTACTACTGGTCTGTATGGCTTGGCCTCAGAGCAGCTGTCTACAAGCTGCTAGCATATGGTGAAGGGAGTCCTAGCTGCCCTATTTTGACAGAACTCGCCTGCGGTCTGTGTCATACTGGATCTCCTGTGTGTTTCTGTCCAGAAGATTCGGCGTGCGAGCGAGGCCTCCTCTGGCTCCTCTGGCCCGTGCTCTGTGTATCTGAGCGTGAGTCACATAGTAGTTGGGTAATGGTGGGCGAGCCAACACTGCCAGGCACCTCCCACCCCTACAGCTAGACTCGGCCTGACTCTTAAAATGTTTGCTCATGTTCTTTGTACCCAGGCCTGTGTGTGTGTGTGTGTGTGTGTTGTAGTTTGTATGTTCATGTTTTTCTGTGCGTTTGTGTGGTATCACAAGGGTTGAATGTTTTGGGCAGAAGAGAAAGGAGGGAGAAGGGGAGAGAGAGGGGAAGGTGGGTGTTTCTGTTTCAATCTGTAAGCACATTTCTTGGTCAGCTGCCCAGGCTGCCACTTTACTCTCCAAAACGTTGAAAAGCCCCGTAAAGAAAACATTTTTTTAAAGCAAGGGAAAAGGGGAAAAAACAGTTGCCAGTTGTGGGTTATGAGCCGTGCTCCTGTATTCCATCTGCAAGCCACAATCCTCAGCCCCCCGGACACGGGGAGCAAATACAGAAGATATATTCTTTTAAATGCATTGAATGCTTTTTACATGCAGTACAGGAGGATAGGCCATTTAAAGAGCACGGCATTACGTAATCATACAAGATAGAGAGTATCAGTTATGCATGTGTGGGTCCATATAGACACCAACATGCAAAAGCTATTCTGAGCCGTAAGAAGCCAGAGGGGGACACTGCGTGATGCATCAGTTATTATTTACAGTCCATGATTTTCTGATTAATCTGAATGTTTGTGGTCATTTCAATGATTAAGGTGATTTCTTCCTACCTTTTCTCTCTCCCAAATTCTTTACTTCACTTTGCGCACACACACACACACACACACAATCTGTCTCTCCTCATCCTTCCGCCACACACACCTCTCCCTCCCTCCATCCCTCCCTCGCCTGTCTCTCTTCCTCCTCCCCTCCCCCCCTCACAGTGAAGGATCTGGTGCACTGGCGAGACCCCAAGAAGTCGGGCGTGGTGTTTGGCCTGTCCATGCTGCTGCTGCTGTCCCTGGCTGCGTTCAGCGTCATCAGCGTGGTGTCCTACCTGCTGCTGGCCCTGCTCTGCGTCACCATCACCTTCCGCATCTACAAGTCCGTCGTCCAGGCCGTCCAGAAGTCCGGTGATGGACACCCCTTCAAGTAAGAAGCAAATACTTGCTCGTTCGCCCACCTTCACCTCCCTGGCCCCTTCTGTCATGTTAGGGCCTGACACAACCCCCCCCCCATGCCTCAGTGAATCTCCTTGTATTAGTTTTATTAATAGAACAACCTTTATGGTTGAACCAGAGCCGGAGGGTCTTGTTCCAGCACACAGACCAGGCTAGTCACATACACTTAGGACCCCCTGAACCTGAATCTGTGCCTAAAAACACATGAAAGAAGAAAAAAGGAAAAAGTCACATTTTGAATAAGTGTTCGAATGAGGGAGTATCCAATTTTTCCAGATTTGAAATAGACTTTCAGCTTTAGTGATTGGCACTCAGAAAGCTTAGATTGGAATCCAATGAAACCAGAGTGTTCGTTTTAGTGCCTGGCGTTAGCAACTAGCAGGCGGTTCGCTCGATATGTGTTCACCCTGGGTAGCTCGGTCTCTCTCCTCAGGTCCCTGATGGATAAGGACTTAAGCATTCCCCCAGAGACCTTCCGCAAGAACGTCGACGTGAGCCTGAGCTACATCAACCGAGGCCTGAAGCAGTTGAGCCGCCTCTTCCTGGTGGAGGACCTCGTGGACTCCCTGAAGGTACGCGCGCGCACGCACGCACGCACACAACATAAATATCCTTGCGGACAGTTGCAAGGAAGTCCCACACGAACACCACCCAACACCTGTTCATACATTCCCTGTGTCTACCCTCTCCTCTACTCCCCCCTCCCTTGCCTTCTTTTTATACATCTCTCTCATGGACACGCACACAGACACTGCGCCATAATAAGCCTTTTCGTCACCTCCGGGTCGTATAGTATCTAAAGCAGCCTTATAATGCACCGTGGATTGGCCGGGATCTATTGGAATGTGCATCATGTGACTCTGAAAAACGATCACGGGATGACATGCTTGTCTGCATCACTGCGGACACAAGTTCTACAGACCTTGGGATTAGCACAAGCAGCCGTCGTAGCTTGCTGACCCAGAATCTTGCCAGCTCTCTACTGAGAGAGGATGGGCGATGGGGAGGGGAGGAAGGATGCAATGGGAGGAGAAAGAGGGGGGGCTACCACTTAATGATAGCCTGAGCTAACCAGACACACCAGCCAATGAGATCAAGAGGACTGTGGATCCCAGGAGCAGCCAAGTGACACTAACACTCTATCTCTGTAGAGAAGCTCTTCTGACCTCATATAAATCACATCCTCCCTAACATCCTCCCCACCCCCATCACCCCACTAAGCCCCATATACTCCTGACTCAAGTCATATAGAGCATTTAACAAACCTCAGCATCACGTGATTGAACTTGATGCTGATCGTAGTGCTGCTAACAACTCGCCTAAGAACATTTTTGATGAGAGCTTGTTTTACGGTGAAAGGATCCTTGTTCAGCTGAAGGATGTGTACATACCAAACGCTTTAGATTCTGCGTGCACGCCCCTCCTCCTCCCTCCAGGAGACCCTGGGCACCCCGTGCTCTAACTAGACCCTGACCCAGTCTTGTCCGTCTTCCCCAGCTGGCTGTCGTGATGTGGCTGTTCACCTACGTGGGAGCCGTCTTCAACGGAATCACCATCCTTATCCTGGGTAAGATGCCAGCAATCCCTTTAAAAAAAAAAATCACACATCCCCAATGATAAGAACGCACAGTGCATATCAGGTGTTTGAAGTCTCTGTTGTGTCGAGTAGGAAGTCAGGTCCTTCCTCTGGATTGGATTTCTGTATTTGCTACATGTAAACAGTTCACACCCATGTCAGTCTACCGAGGGCAGAGAGGCACACAGGAGAGACGGCTGGTGCCCTGAAGGGGTGTGGCTCGCTGGATGGATCCGTGTTCGCATCCTTCCTAGAAATGTTTTGATACAACCGCACGAGACACTAGGCGGGGATAGTGTGGGGGGCCAATTATGTCAGAAGCACCACGCCATAATTGATTCATGTGGTCTCCCCCATGTGACATGTAAGCAACTCAATAGCCCATATTTAACATCTTCTTCATTCTATATTGTATCCTGTTTCTTTAAACTCCCTGTTACAACTTTGCTAAATTCTATAAAAAGCTAAATCAGTCAAAGGCCTCTGGGTATTGTAGGCTTGTCATGCATGTTAAGGCTAGCTGTAGCTGTGTCATTTAAGTGGGCTGGCAAGATGGAAGATCTGAATTGAATTTAGGCTCGGGGGGGGAGGGAGGGAGGGAGAGTCACTAACAGCCAAGGCTATCATGTCTAATGTGTTTAAAAGATTCCTAACTGAATCCTCAATGTCGTCTGAATGTTTTTCTGACGTTTTCCAACCTTCCTCTTTCAGCGGACATCCTCCTCTTCAGCGTGCCCCCCGTCTACGAGAAGAACAAGGTGGGTCTCTCCTCTGACACAGCGGGGACATGGATGCATCCTTCCTCTGACACAGCCTCCATCCGGCCCTGACTCACCCTGAAATGTTACGTGTGACTGATGAATCCAAGTTTCGTAATGAGGCCATTGCAGTGTTTAGTAATAGGTCACAGTTGGGAATTCTATTGGCGTTGGGGCTACCTGAAGACTTTTTTAGTCCTATCTGTGGCTTGCAGATTGGTATGTAAAGATGTCCTGCAGTATCTACGATTTTGGCCTGGCAACTGACTGAAGTCATCAGAATCAGAACCAGTCATGACCCCAAGTCTTGGAGTAACAATATGACATTGTTCTATTTCAGTCATAACAGATCTGCTATTGACCCAGACAAGCTCACTCTGCCTCTGCTCCTCTCTCCCCCTCTATCTCTCCCCCTCTCTCCCCCCCCCCCTCTCTCTCCCTTCCTCTCCCTCGCTCTTTCGTTCTCTCTTTCCTTCAGACTCAGATTGATCAGTACATTGATCTCGCACGCACTCAAGTCAACACCACAATTGCTAAGTAAGTGATCTCAAACTGTGTACTCAGTGCACTTTCAAAATATTGCACATGCTGTTGGTCATGTGCGTATCAACACACATAATTTCAAAGGTTAGTAGTCAGGTGTTACCAGACATATTTAATCGGTACTAAATGATTGATCTCTGTTCTTTCAGGTTGCAAGAGAAACTACCTGGCGCTGGGAAGCGTAGCAAAGCTGAATGATCGACCTGGCCAATCATCTCCTTTATTACCACCTTCATCATCGTCATCAACACTTCCTAATATGAAAGCCCTCCCCTTCCCTTCCCCCTCCTCTCCTCCTGATCCTCCTCACCCCATTCACACCAAACCCTCCTCCCCCCTCCTCCCTCCTGCACAGAATCAGCCAGTAGGTACATGATCTCCCAGCTACTCAATACTCAGTGTAAACCGCGCGGCTTAACTACAAGCATTACAAAGAATAACCGCAGCTGCATCTACAGGAAACACCTCGCTAGCGGAGGAAGTGATGTAACAAAGTGACCAGATGCCTGTTGTGATGGCGCGGCCACAGTAAAGATCGAGTCAGGGTCAATGTGAACTAGACTGAATCTATGACCTGGTTTGTAGTGTCCAGAAGGAGGAAGGTGGACTATAGACTGTTAGGATGGGCGTTTGTCTCGCAAAAGCAAAAGTCTGTACTTTTAACCATACCTTTCGCTGAAAGCAAGTACAAAAATACATATTGAAAAGCAAAAAATAAATAAAAATACGTAACGTTTTTGGTGTAATTGTGGCAAGCATTTTCCTGCTCACTCTTTAAGGCATTTGTATGGAGAGAAAAAAGAGGTTCGTTTTGACGGATACTTCTGGAGTTTCTGATCCCTGGCCTCTTAAGTTTTGTTTCAGTTCACCTTAAAAGGCACTTATGTATGTATGTTTCTGCAATGCACTGAACATTTAGTTTTTGAAATTTAATTTAAAAAAAGAGGATTAGAACACTGAACCAGCTGTGATAATTTGGTCTAGTTCACCCTGTTAGATTTTCATTCAAAGATGTTTTATGTGTATATATAAATACAGTAAGACTCACCCTGCCGTAGGGAACAAGTTAGCTTGCTTTTTATATATAAATGGAACCCCTCACCCTGACATTAGTCATTACTTGTTTGTTACATCTGTTCATACCAACTCAATGTTGAAGTCTCACAACTCTGTAAATTACGATGATTACTATTATTATTACTATTCTTGGTATTATTATTATGATTATTACTTAATAGAATTGCCGCTTTGATTCCCCATTTGCTTCATTAAAGCTTCATAAGAGCTTTATAACGCTTCATAATGTAACATTATGTCTTGAGGAAGACCTCTTGGGGAATAGCTGGATTTGAGGTCAAACACTGTTCTCATTCTGAAGGTAGCTGGAAGTAGAGCAGAGAACACAGAGGAAGGAAGGTTCTGGAAAAGGTGTTTGTTTGTATCTTCTTTAGATGCCATGATGCGCATGTCATTGCATAAGCTGGAAACAAGATTCTTACCCCTTAAATAGGCTGTAACATATTCCTAACCCATTTTAATGTTTAAGATTATTACTATTTGTGGTTTCTTCAATGGTGTCTTGAGTTTAAATATAAAACCATGGTCATCTATTCTAGGGCTACTGTTACAACTGTAATTGCAACGTCGTTTTGAAACTGATTTCTATAGAAGCATCTAAAAGTGAGATTTGCATACTGTTTCATCTCTTGTTGGAATCACCCATGTTACTAGGCCCAAAGCAAGCAAGCAATCATCGAAGGATCATTTTAACACAAGATCGATCAACTCGATGATGCATAGATTGCCTCTCAATGCAGAACTGACTACTACAACTACTACTATTCAAATGTCTCCAAACTGCTGAATGTTTTCCCCGCAATATGACATAATAGAACATTCCTCCCCATGAATGCTAACCACAGTGTGACATTGAGGCAAGGTTGTATTTCAGTGGTCAGAGTAGAATCACAGATGTATAGCAACAATGCCTGGTTTCCTTGTACATGTCTGTGTTAAACCTTGTGACTGGACACGGAATCCACCATTTTACTGGTGTACAAAGTCAACTTAAGCCCCTACACTCAACACTGTGTGTTTGTTTTCACTCACACACTCACTCAGTTGAAGGTATACAAAGTCTGTGAGCCACAGTGCCCCTTGTGACACCAGGCTTCTGGAACATCCAGTCACCATGACCTCATGTGTGGCCCTCTAGAGGGTTTGTTCCTGCAGTCAGGCTTTCATGGGTGCGCTCCACCTTTCAGTTAAACCTTTACAACAAAGGCAATGCACCTACCTATGTTCAGAATAAACTGCAAAAAAAAAAAAGTAATATACTATATAAATCTACATGCACATTTCAAAACTAGTTTCTCTTTGAAGCATGTGGCTTTTTTTGTTTATCTTTATATCTTAGGGAGGGGGTGTGTCAGGAGTCCTTTTCTCTTTGGGCATTTTTTGTTTTGCTTTTGACTATTGGTAACTAGATGTGTTAACTAACACCTGAGCTATGTTTGTTAGCCTTGGATTTAGTTCTCGAGTTTGGGAAAAAATGTTACGGAAAAAAAAAGAGAGAAATGTCCAAAAAACAATGTGGTCCCTGTACTGATGTCAACGTGGAGTTAATAAAAACATGTCAAAGGATTCTGCTGTGTGGGCTCTTTCCTTTGGCGGTTTTCAGACTTTCGATCAGAAAGAATATTACCAGGCCTCAACCACAGCCCCCTCAGATTATATTTTGAATCATGATTGAATGGCATCTTAGCATTAGAAGAGTCCAATGTTTGCCGTCGGTCGGGGAATTGTGTTTTTGGTGAGGGGATTATACCAATTTGAGGCCAGACCTCTTATTTTAGAATAACAACTGTTTTCAGGGCAGACTCACCCCTGTGCGTATCATATAGGTTTGTCAGTGTAATGATGTTCCTGTGGCATACCTGATAATCAGTCAGTAGACTTTTAATTTTGATATTTATTACAAGGATCATGAAAGAGAGAATGCATATTTCAACATATTTGCCTTGAAATGCAAGAAGAGGGTATTAGAAAATAAAAACAGAAGCAGATAAATGAACTAAGAGAACAGAGACCGTTTTTTTATGTAAGATAAGGGCCAGTGACCTCACCAAAGCCACATTTCTCCAAACTGACATTTTAAACCCCCCCCCCCCGTGGCATAAATACATTCATACACAAACAAAAATGGTTGCAACAAACAAGGTCTAGTCTTATTTAGTAATTTCGCCATAATTTAAGTCATACTTTCTTGTTTCTGTTAAATAATTAAGTGCTACGTCAGAGCAAAGCTAAAGGGGGGTCAATGACCACCACAGGCCATTGTGACCCAATCCAAATAAAAGGTATTTGACTTCTAGTCTAAACCTTGCTAGCTAAAAAAAACTACTGGGCTAATGTGACATCACCAGACACAGGGGTGGAGGGAGGGATGGCAGTTTGGTATGCAGCATGCATGAGCCCATCTCATCCTCAAACTAGGCAAATGCTGCCATCTGGTTCTTTAAAAAGAACAATTAGGCCACAGCTTGTGAAGTACTGTCTTTCTGCAGTAGTAGCTGTTTATGACTCCAGTTGACCTGTCTCTAGCTCCAACTGTGTTTTTGACATCTTAACAATAGCAGAGAACTGGAAATTTCTTTTGAAACTGCTGTGGACAGATATAACATTTATGGAAAAAACAAGCAAAATGTGGCAAGGTCATCCTGACTGAAAACATACAAGCCCAGATGGAAAGCTGTCAATCCCTGAGTTCTGCATTTCCAGGTGAGTGACATTTTGAGGTCACCTTTAATCCTCAGCAAGGTGGCCATGACATAACTGAAGGAATTTGGTTTTCTTGGTTTTCCTTGTCATCTGAATCTATTTTTTGTTTTGTTGCATAAACATTGTACAGTGAGATATTAGAATGGTAACATTATGTGAAATATTGAATAAATAGTTACAAACGCTGTTTGCACATGAAAATGGTGAACTTGGCTCACTCAAAAGCCAGATGAACAATCATGCATGGGATTTAAATTCCATGCCAACTGACATTGTGGCATCATAAAAAAGAACAATAAACTTTACATTCTTGTAAAAACCAGGATGCATAAAAGTGCTTGTATAAAATGATACACAATTCAAATTTACTACATTATTTACATTTACTTTTGTGCAGCATTTTGCTAAACGACTTGAAGGAAGTGGACAGGGTTAGAGGTCAAAGTGGAAATAATGACACTGATCGAGAAAGGAAAAAAACTATGTCTTGTTCAAAGGGTGAATTTTGAGGGATGTCTAATTTCCTCATTGTAAACAAGGATTATCCTAGCCTGGTCCTCACCAGACTCTCGTGCATTTCATTTGTACAGAGAGTCTGGGATCGCTCCATTGACAAGTGTTAACTTCCTTGTAGGCGGGTACTCTGTTGAAGTTTAAAACTATTGGATCTGCCCAGAGCCACTCTGATCTGCCATAACCAATCGCTAGTGTTCGCCTTAGCCAACTCCTTCACCACTACTGTAACGGAGATAGCTGCCGTAGCTGGAAAATCAAACTGTTCCCGAACCCCGTGGGGAGGAGGGCCACAACATCATGGCCACCAACAAAACTCAGCAAAGATTGTTCTTGCTCCGGCTTTAACTTCTGGATATTCGGCAGCGATGCCACAACGGACCGAATGGCTTCGCTCGCATCTTTCTCCGCCACCATTATGGAACTACAACTCAAACTAGCGCACAACATCGTCATCGTTGTCAGCCACTCCCTCTGTTCACTGATTGGACCAGTAAAAAGTTTACCGGAGACATCTGACTAATATACCGAAAGCCCAGACGCAATACAGAAGCAAAATGAAAATTGAGCGGAAGTACGTAGGAGGGCAGAGCCAGGCTAGGATTATCCCCCTGGTAGTATCAAACAGGACACAAATGGCTGTTTTAAGTGTGCTCATTGTCTTAAGCATGACACCTCAAACTCTCTCATTCCATTATCTACACACCACAAAGCTAGGTTAAGTACATTTTTGGGACAACAAAGTGCTGTAATGTTCTTTTAACACACCAGTTCATAAAAGAGCTCCAACCTAGCCTCTTGTTTTCAAATTTCCTGAGAAATAGAGACTTGGGCTGCATTCATTCTGATTATTCAACCCTTTTCCTGAGGTGGGCACTTGATCACTTCCATCCCCCCCCCCCTCCCCAACAACTACAAAAACTAAGGACTGGTTCATGAACACCACGCAGGATGTCTCAAGCACACGTTATACCATTTCATTCAGTACAGCTCACTTCAGGTCGATTCCTACAGTCGCGGTCGCCAGAGGGTCAGTCTTAAGTGCCAAAGAGTCCAGCCTCCTGTCCAAGCGCAGTGTGTCCGTGGTCCTGCGAGGAGAAGCAGTCGTCCGAGTGGACGAAGTGCAGGGCCTGGTTGTAGCTGAGCTGAGCCTGCAGCTTCTCCTCGGGGCTGTACTCCAGGGAGTGGGGGTGCACCTGCTGGATGTGTCTCTTGATGGTGCTCACCTTGAGGGTTGCAAGGGTGGCGCCGCACACCATGCAGATGAGGCCGTGCCGCCTGCAGTCGTAGTCCATCAGGTACTCGACGCGCCAGCGCACCTGATAGTTCCTCCGCTGGTCCTTGCCCGGGTAGTGCCCGTGGCGTCCGAACGGGGGCGTGGTGGCGCACTTCGCACCGGTCACCCCTTCTTCCTTCTTCACGGTGGCCATTTTGGTTGGAGTTCTGTTGTTGTTGTTGTCACCGGTTAAGGTCTGCTGGCCCGTTTCACTAACACCAGACAGGGACAGAGAGTTGCTGGGGGAGATTTCTGTTAAAGAGGAGAGGTGGGGGGAATAAAAGGACACAGTTAAACACATTCTTTCCACTCAAAGGGACTATTCCCGTGTACCATCTCTCCTCACATCTCCACGGACTATGCTGTACTGGGTATTAGCCTACCTTCTTTCATGGGCATGGCTTGGTCCTCTGCAGCAGGGTCTTTGGTCCAGGCCTCGGCCATGGCCTCCCTCTCCTGGCGGCTCAGTGTGGTGGTCTCTGGGTGGCAGTCCTGGATGTGCCTGCGGAAGCTGCTTACCTTTGCCACCGGCAGCGCCTGGGAACACACCATGCAGAAGGTTCCCCGTCCCTGAGGTCCATACGCTACCAAGTAGTCCAGGCGCAGCCGCCAGGGGTAGCCCCCACGCAGGCGACGTTTCCTGGGCTGGCGGAGAAGGTGGGTGCCTTGCTCTGGAGCTGAAACTCCACCACCTTCACCCCCAAGGTCCATTGCTGGACCCCCGTCGCCCTCCTCTGGGTCAGGGTAGACGTCAGAGCCAATCTGGATAGTCTCCATGTCTGGAGGGAAGAAGTCCCCTCCGGTTTCACTCTCCTCTTTGGTGTTCTCTGATTTGATGAAGTCTCTTAGAGGGTCAGATTCTGGTTCGGGGAGGAATGTAGAAAGGAAAATTAGGTTTCGCTGGATTAACTCTCAGTTAATATTGAATTAAACGTTTTACTCAATGGATCTAACTATAAAGGCAGGAATCCTAGTCTGTGTACGTGCAACTGTTGCTCAGTCATCTCTAGAAGTTGAAATCCACTCGGTGTATTGCTCAGCACCCAAGTACAAGCAGTTTGACGTTGTTTGAATGAGCAGGTCGCGACACATAAATATAAATACAACATGTTCACCGCCATGTTGAGTGATAAAGCTATGGATCTTGGGGTCCTCCAACAGGCACCGCACTCAAATAACACTCCAAGAAGACAGATTAGACAGGCAACCAGCCACAGATCATATACAGCGCAGCTGGATTGAATAATGGAAAGATGTAAAAAGGCTTACTCATTTTGATAATATCACCAGTGCTGTTGTGTTGTGCTTGGACGCGCAAGCGCACACATACCCACTGCATAGACCGAGCCTCACACACGCACGCACGCACACACGCACACACACACACACACACACACACACACACACACACACACACACAATCTCACCCCACCGCCATCCCCATCATGTCCACAAACACACAAAAACGATCCACACCCTTACCGTGGGTCAGCGCCCAGGTCTGCAGGATGCAGTGCTTCTCCTCAGAGCTGAACACCAGGGAGTTGGGATGGGTGTCCAGCACATGGCTCTTGATGTGGTCCAGGTGGAGGGAGGGCAGCGGGCGGCCGCACACCATGCACACCAGCCGGCCCGCCTCCGCCTGGTACTCCATCAGGAACTCCTGGCGGAACCAGGCGTGGAGCGAGTCGTTCAGGTAGCGCTCCAGGGTCTGGGCCGAGGGCCCGGACGGGCCCTGGGGGTCCGCAGAGACTGATGGGGGGGGAGGAGAGGGGGTGGGGGAGCGCGGCTGAATTTTGGGGGTCACTCCGTCAGTCTTTCCTAGGAGGTATATAAAGAGGGGATTGAAATGTTATTGATTGTTGAATGTTACAAATTGAAGGACATTATGTTATAGCGTGTTAAATAACATGATTTGTGGTTTATGGGTTTTATAAAGGTGGTGACAGGACACCGCTCTGGAACTGGTGCAAGACTAGCTCCTACTGCCACCAAGTGTGCAAGATCCTAACACTCTAAACTAGGCCAGGGAAACTTCTCCCAGCAGCCACCTGGGCGTGCCCGAGTCTTCTCTCGTTACCCACCAGTGGAGTTTCGAGCACAGTCCAGTGTCTCCTGCAGTGGCCCCAGAGCGTCCGAGGCTCCCCCGGGGGCGCAGAGCGTCCTCTGGCCCCCCTCCAGACTCAGGTGGCTCTCCCAGCCCGACCGGATCACCTCCTTGTCGGCCGCGCTCCACAGCAGCGAGTCCGGGTGCTTCTGCCTGATGTGCCTCTTGATGGTGCTCAGCTTGAGGGTGGCCAGCGAGCTGCCGCACACCATGCAGATCATCCCGTGACGCCGCGGGTCAAAGTCCATCAGGTACTCGCTGCGCCAGTACTCGTGGTAGTAGCGGCGATGGTCGCGGCCCGGGATGCGGCTCAAGCCAGGCCGAGAGGCCTGCTTGACCCTGGGCCTGCGCTGGGAGGGGCCTGGGACAGGTGACAGGAGGAAGGGGGAGTCTGAGCTCTCGCTGACGCTCCAGTAGGTGGTGCCGGGGGAGCAGATCGCCGTGACCGTCCCTCCCTCGCCGTCTTCCTCCACATGGCCATTGGTCAGTCTGTCCTCATCTAAAAGGGACGGGAGAGAGAGGAGAGAGATGTTGAGATACACAGCATCTTTTCTACCTGAAATAGATCACAAATATTTAGCAAAGATTTGACTTCAAATACTGCTTTTGAGAGCAACCTTTCATCCTGAGGAACTGAATCAGTCAAGGTTAATTACATGGCTGTAAAATATATTTACTCAGCGAGAAATGAATGCCTGTATTAAAACGATGACCATGTCAGCAACATGGACATTAATCTCCGGGTATTTTATTTCCGCAAAGCACCCACCCCCTGTCATGAAAAAGGGGGCGGCGACTCCATTTGCTCGTTGGGCCACCGCTGTTTTCCGCTGGGTGGCGACTGTGCATCACAGCAAGCAGCCAGCATGGTATTTTGCCTTTGTTTATAGAGGAGCCACTGAGACAAGGGGCCATGCTGGTATATAGCATTGTCCGTCACACGGATTAACTATGACAAAAGACTGGCGGATGATCGCCGGGTCGAGTCGCAGGTTGTGCAAACAAAACATGACACATCTTTACCTCCTGAACAGTGTCCCAAGTCACTCAGTTCTTGCGTCGCTTCCTCCTCTCCGCTTATTATTAATGAGACCAGTGAATCTGTCTGTTCAGCACACTGGAGGTCCACAGGCTCGCTCTCTCCCGTCTCCTTCTCTTCCATTACTCTGCAACGTTTTCGTATTTAACAGTGCCTTCAATTCGCCTTTAAACAGCAGTGAGGCAGGGTATTTTAGAAGTATCATTCGGCACGCGTTTCGCCAGCAACTAGAGCATGAACGTACCCATCGCTTTGGGTGCCCGTGTTGTCTTTTTAATGTGCCACTTCGTCCCCCCCACGCGCACTGCTCTGAAGCCAAGTTAACTTTTCATGTCGGCACCTTATTCTGTCGTTCTTCTGTCTTGCTTCGAATTTGCGGGTTTGGGTCTCTCTTGTTTGTGGTAAGCCGTTGCGGCCTCCAGTATGTATTTTAAGGCTCTGCTTGTCTTCAGGGTGGGGAGCCGTGCTAGGGGCCCCTGGGGCTCCTTAAGGGGCTCCTGGGTAAATTTAAAGAGACAGTATCGGCATTCACGCAGCGACACAAGCACCCGGGGGCCAGATGCAGTAGGCTACAACTAGATCCTGCTAAAGCTAGTGGTCAAAATAGGACAGGAAGGATTTTTAAAAACAGGGAACCGATTGTGTAATTTATGCATAACGATTAAATCTACACATTCTCTCGTCTTCATGGCACGAGGGTTGTGGTATTCATGCTCGTTGCATTACTGACAAAACATTGAATGCTCTCAGAATTTCTGTAACATTTTTGAAAAAATACAGATTGCTTGGTTGGTTTAATCAATGTAGTTTCGCCAAACCTTGTCTTTGGAAATATCAAGAACTCATGATCAGTTTTTAGGTTTATATCATATTACCGACAAGGAACTGGTAGATTTGTCCTCATTTGTGATCTAGGCCAAACATAAAATGGGCTATAGGCTATACGTCCCTGCTGTCTCCAACGCAGTTTTATCGAGCTAGTATGATTTTAATATTCTATCATTACAATGTTTAAAAAAAAATGCATCGTAATTATTCAGAATTAATTTAATATGATATATTTTGAAATTATTATTATTATTATTATTATTGTTGGTAAAATAAACAACAAATAGATTACTCCGCAAAGGTATACTGCTTTAAGAGGATTGTATCTGTCCACGCGACGCAGTTTACACACTAGCATCAAGGTCCCACATCCTGGTACTTTTCACCGTTGTCAAGGCAGCTAAAGGGAGAAAGGCTGGCTCGCGGAAAGTAGCTGCAGTGTCCTGACAGAATATCTGTCCAAACGTTAAACAAACTGTCCCGGAAAGTTAGGTGTAACTACCAGGTAACGCATATGCATGTTTTTTTTACACACGTTTCCATCCGCCCTGCTTTAAAGGCGCTTGATTAGGCATATGTCGATTCATTTAAACAAGGAACAAACGCACAGACAGCCGCCAGTCCGTGTGGACAGAAAAATAGGAAGGTCTGTCCATTGTGCGCTGGAAGAGACAGTGCTTACCGACCCATAAACGCCTCGACTATGTCATTTTTAACGTAAATTGTTAGGAAATCGTCGTTATTATCTTGCTTGCCTGCTCCCACTGCGACTCGTGCGTTATTATATGGTAGAAAATAAAGAATAAAAATGGCTCGCGACAGATATAATTGGTGATAGACAGAGGGACAGGGTTTAAAGGGACAGTGCAGTCATTGCTTCCTGGTTGTTGTGCACGCAACGTTATACAGTGTTAAGAACGGATTCTTGTTTTCTTCAAACCATAGTTTTATTTCTCCAAATTGCATACATGTTTATTTCCGATAAAGTATATCCACCTTTAGATTATTTTAATGCAATACCTTTAAATGTGCATATACATATATTGTCCTGCTATGCATTTTGTCATTCCCCATGTTAATTATGTGAAAATGATCATTGGATACTGTATATCTTTACTTTACTAATAATATCTTACAATAAATGCCACTATTGTAAATCAATGTATAGTTTTTACAGCAATCCAAATTAAATACCCATCCAGCAGACTAATCCTGTTTTTCAAACTTTATTAAGTCAAACGTTTGTGAGTCAAAACTCAGAGTACATCGTTTTTTCTTTCACCTTTAGGCCTTTACTCTACCTGGGTAAAATCAAAGATGTGGCAGGCGTTTATCCTGGAGAGCAACTGACCCCCAACGTCACAGAGGATGCTGCTGAGATGCCTGAGGTTGTTAATGATATCAAGTCCAGGACTACGTTGGACTAAGAACAGAGGGATGCATGAAGACCTGCCTGTGAATCCATGGTGAAAAACCAAGACAGAAAGACCAAGAAGCCAACATGCCATCCAGTAACGAGAGGGGAGGGGCTGGGAGCCCACGCTCTCAGCGCTATCGGCCGGCCGCAGAGTTTGATGACGCCACCCTGGCCCAGAAGAGAGAGTACTGGAGGACCAAGAAGCGAGAGCAGAGAGCCAAGCTATCGGAGAGGAGAGGGAAACCAAAGGTGTCTAATAGAGAGGTCAGCAATGCGTTGAATTCCAATGCGTCCCGCACCATAGCAGTCGCTGGACCCCCCTTGTTGAACAGTGATGGCTCCTACCAGACAGAGGTAGCCAATGCATCTGGCATTCCGTTCCGGGGAAAGGGGGAGGCAGAGCATACGGACACGGCATGTCAAAACCAAAAGGAGAGGTGGTTTCAGAGGATAAAACTAAACAAAGTGTTGCCTCAGTTCCCAGCATCAAACCCGGGCCCGAACAACCAACCGCAAGGAGCTGCTGTCAACAGACCCGTCATGTCAGCCAAATCCAATGGAGCTCTCCTCAACCATGCCTCCTCAGTGCCTCAGGTCAGAGTCACCACCCTCCCCTCTGTCTCTGCACCTCGCCAGCTGCAGGGTGGAACCAGAACCCTCAACGGCAGCTCTCCTGGGGGCTCAACCCAGCCGAACCTGGCAACCTGGGATGCATCAGGGCCAAATGTGTTGAACAAGACTCCAGCTACAGTGCACATTCAGCCCAGACTGTTTAAGGCCAACATTACAACAGGAACGAACATGGGAACCTCTCATTTTGCCTCCGTCCTCATGAACAGACCAGTGGAACGGGGGGCAAACGCAACACAGCTGGCTGGCAAAAAGACTATCTTGGGTGCAGCCTTCAGGGACAAAGGCATGAGTGAGAAGACGGAGGAGGAGAGAGCCGCCAAGCGGAGAGAGCAGTGGCGTATCAAGAAGAGAGAGCAGAGGGCCAAGCAGGCAGCTAAAGTAGCCACGGCCAGGGAGAAGACACCGAACGTGGCGCCGCAAAAAGCAAGACAGTTCGTGAAGGTGGTTCTCGAGCGTCCCTCGACGGTTTTGAACAGAGAAGGCCAATGGCAGTGTTTTGGTAGAGCCAGGACTCCCCTTACGACAGCTGGACGCTTGCTGAAAAATGCCAAAGCGGTGGCTGCGTCCAACGCTGTGCCCCGACATGCTAATGTCGCGATTAAAAAAGAGGCTAGTGATTTACCCTCGGGCTTGGCTAAGATAACCACAACAACCAACAACGTGAACCGACAGTCAGTTCAAGTGAAAGTAGAAAATCCGTCGGAAGTGCAGACAACCGCGCACACAGCCGCCACCGCTACTACCGGCCACAATAGAGCAGGTGGAGATCCCAGCAGGAGACTTGGTGGGCACGTGACGTTCTCCCACGTCAACCGAGGGATGGTCCGCTCTCGGACGCCGAGACAGAGGTTCATCGAAATCCAAAGGACTTTTCTTGGTCAGAGGAACATAAGGGCGAGGTCCCCGTGCCTCTCCACAGCCTTCATCCCCAGCAGGCCTCCCAGGGAGGACCCGTTTGAGACCCCCGAGCAGAAGGCGGCCAGGAGACGGGAATACTGGCGCGTCAAAAAGCGCGAGCAGAGAGCTAAGCTGACGGTGGAGGTGAAAGCCAAGATGAAGGAGAAAGACGCGCTCATGAGGAGAGTGAAACGCTACCAGAGCATCCTGCAGGACATGAGGAAGGCTCGAGCCGCCGGCTGCTACTCTCTGTCGCAGCCAATAGGAAGCAGCCACGCCAGCGCCTCGGAGACGATCGGAGGGTTCATCAAAGAGGATGGCACCGTGACGATTCCACACATGACTCTTAAAACATCGGAGAAACCCGAGGGAGGGGAAAGCCAGAATGCTTTAAGAAATGTGGCGTTGGGAAGTCAGATGCGGGCCCACCCACCGCCCCCTCCGCTCCGCCCTGCTCAGGTGAAAGTCTCCTGTCCTCCCCTCGGCCTGTCGGTCACCAAGCCTCCCAGGCTTCTCTCCATCAGACCGAGGACGGACCTCCAAACCCCCCCGAAGAACCCCGCCGGCTCGCACACCTTCGTCGTTCAACCGACCACTCAGATCACGCTCAGCCACCCACAAAATGTCCTGAACGCTTTCCCCACCGTGTCTTTGATGGGGGCAAAGCCGGCTAGCTGCGTCATGCAGATGGCAGTTACAAGCTCCAGACCGATAGCAGCGCCGCCTAATCCGGGGCCAGAGCTGAGTGAGGAGGAGAGGATGGCAAAGAAGCGAGAGTACTGGAGGGTGAAGAAACGAGAGCAGCGGGCCGCTCGCGCCGCCAGGCTCAAGCAGGGGCTGGGACACGGGAGGGCTAGTATAACGCTGCAGAGGAGACGCAACCAAAGGCCCAAGCCTGTGAGACGTACTGCGGTGACCAACACCAAATTAAATATCCAGTCTCCTGCCAATGCCAGTTCATCTACCCCCACAAAGAAAACGGCGATAAAGCAAGAAATAATCTCAGCAAATGATCCAATTCTGAAATCCGAGCAAACTGCTTCTGTAGATGTCAAACCTCCGCCTTCATCTCTTCTGCCAACTCAGGAGGCTCAGCCAGAGTCTGACCCAGCCTTAAGTGCCGACAGCCAAGCTACAACCCTCCTAGCTGTGGCATCCATGAAGAAGCTCCTGGAAGAATCCCTCAGCAATGTGACCGAGTCTAAAAGTCAACAGACGGATGAACTTAACAAGACACTTCCTTGTAAAACGGAACCACAGACTTACATAACAGAAGATGGTTCCGAGCTGGAGATGAAGCCACGTATACCTCTGCTGTCCCTGGGAGATGAGGAGGAGGAGGAGGAGGAGGAAGAGAAGGGATCCACAGCTGGTGATCTTGCCCTTGGCGACAAATGTTGGCAGGCGAACCCTGTAACCCCTCCGTCCTGCCAGGCAAACACCAGTCCACCAAACCCCGATGTGAAGGTCTCCCCCTCGTCCAGAGATCCTCCTCCTCTCAACCCCTCCTGCACAGAGACCCCTTCCCTCCGCATCCCGCCCAACACTTTCCCTTCGAGTGAGGCACCCCCTCACGCAACGTCATGTACCTCCGGCGACCCACAGCCACCCTTCCCTCGAAGGGCCCAGAGACTACGGGACAAGAAAGCCGGCCAGCACCACTGCTGCTCCCCCGGGCCCTCGGAACCCCCCAAGCTGCACCACCCTCCTCTACTCCAACAACAACAACAACAACAAAACACAAGTAAACAAGAGCATGGCGGTAAACAGCAGTCACCATTGTCTGTGCCCGAGCAGAGCCCGAGCCTTCAGAAGAAGAGAGAGTACTGGAGGCTGATGAAGAGGCAGCAGAGAGCCAGGTCCAAGGCCCGGCAGAGAGAAGGTTTCAAGCAGGGAGACTACAGCAGACGACTGGCCCTCAAAGCAGCACAGGTGGGCCTTTTCAGATAGCACATTGACTGTGTATCCATAGGTGCATTTGTGTCTTTTGATAATTGCCTATGTTTCATTTTAGCAAGCATAGAGAGTAATTCATTAACTGCAGAGTTGTGTGCTACGGCTGGTGTTTTGTAACCCTGTAACCTGAATTAAACAGTACCGTGAACCTGTTCCTGGCATTTGACACTTAAGTAACACAAACAGAGGGTAGGAGAAACTGTTTGAGAAACACAAACACACATACAGTACAGTATGTTCCAGAAGGATGCCTCTGTCAATAAATGTGAAAATTACGGATTCAATTTTGAGATTCTAAAAGCGATAAAGTGATGTCTGTATTGTTTTCTTTCAGACTCCTAATGCCCTCATTATCAAGAATTCAAAGCCAGTACAGAAAGCCCTTCAAGCCCCACTAACTCTCAGAGCCAATGCCTCCCCCATCTTGCAGCCCATATCGTCCCCTGTTTCTGGAGCTCACGCCAGCCTAACCGCTGTCACCAACATCCCTACTCTCCTGGTAGTCAGCCCCACAGTGGCCAACGCTGGACAGCCACCTGATACACTGCAGGTCAAACCCCCCATTGTGTCTAGTCCACCTCAACAGGTTCATGTAAAAATAGGAACCTTACAGGCATCTCCTAGTTTGAGCCCTGTTTCACTTCCTGTAGGCGCCAGGGTCGCTGTCTCTCCACTGCGTGAGAGAAAAGATGGCATGTTAATATTGGTGGAGAACAAACAGGAAGCAGCTCCGGGTTCCAACCCCGATTCGCCGCACGTCCGAAAATGGAGCCTGCAAGTGCAGGACGTCGCCAACCCCGATATCCCAACCCTCACCCCTCCCGCCAATCCTCTCGCCAGCATCAAACTGCTGCCCATTGAGCCACGTCCCTCTTTCAAACTCGCTGTTACATCCACACCCGGTTCAGTCAAGTCCCCCTGTGTGCTAAATCCCCAAAGTGGGAAAACGCACTCTCCCGCCATGTCGTGGCTCCCCATTACCACCATGGGTCCCCCCAAGCCGATACCTGGGGAGTCGGAGGAGGAGACACTGAGGAGGAAGAGGGAGTACTGGAGGGTGAAGAAGAAGGAGCAGAGAGCCCGGAAGGCCATGAGGGACAGGGATCTATCCCAGAAGAGGGCCTCCTCTAACTGGAAGCCCCTTCTCCCCGCTCAGGACCAGCTGGAGACACAGGTTAGACCTCTGCTTCATGCTACTCGGGCAGTCTGGCTGCATTTGTGCTGACGCGGCCATCATCACAGTATTACATTGCTGTTGTTACAACCGCAGCTACAGTGAAATTACGTTGTGGTTGGAGGAATTCGATGAAAGTGTTTCTATGTTTCTCCTTAAACCCAAGGAACAATATTCCAGCCAGTGGATCAATACTTCAGAAGAGAGTGACTTCATTCTGAGGTGGGAACTTGTGTTTCTCTGTTATTTTACGGTTTCATTGTCTTGTCATCGTTACTGATATGTGTCTCTTTTTCTACAGTACCTCCACTGAAACAGACTTGGACTACTTTACTAACTTGGACCACACAGCACCCATAGAAGGTATCGACCCATCAGGAAACTACACAGACTCTACATTTAGTAAATGTAGCGATAGCCTAATAATGGTAGCAGTGGTACTAATGGTCTTTTCACTGGTAATGAATCATGACTCATTAATGCATGCAACCAAATGGTTCACTTCAGATGAAGCAGACGTCCTCTTTCCCGACGACGAAGACAACATGGACGACTGTGAGATCTCCGAGGGCGTGTGGAGGCACCGCTACCTCATGGACCACGATCCCCTCAACCAGCTGCTGGTGTGCATGGTGTGCGGAGACCTCCAGTACTCCCACAGCGTGGAGGGGGTCACGGCCCACATCGAGGAGGCCCACCCAGAGACGCTGGGCCTGGGGGTCCCGGAGCGCAGGCGCATCCTGGAGGCCTGGGACGAGCAGGTGTCCCGCAGGGAGCGCTTCTTCACCAGCCAGCTGCAGCAGCACGGAGCCCCGCTGGAAGGTAACGTGGCTGGAAGAACCAGAGGCTTGGAGACCGTGGTCGTTATATTAGTACTTTAGCTACTATAGATTGAATAAATTGACAGTATTGTTTACTATTCTAACAGTATACTATATAGTACACGATCATAATATTATTGGTAATATGTTTCTCTGTTTCTGCAAGGGTGCACATTTCTTTTTCATTTGTTTTGTATACGCCATGTTCTTGTAAAGTTCTAGGTCCTTATATGGTAAATGATGGACTGTGATATCGTTGGTGTATGTGGTTTCAGGAGACAGTACAAACCTCCCAGCAGAAATTGAAGTAATGGCGGACCCAGACGCCAACACCAAAGCTACCAAGAGGCCATGAGAGCAAAGGTGAGACTTCTGACATTTGAGGGCAAACATTTACCCATTTCCTTCTTTTCTCGTCCAACTTTGTATTTACAAAATGAAACTATTTATGAGAACAGTATCACCCCCATGTGGAAGGCAAGAATGCTATAGACAGAATGTGATGTGACAGGGTGTGTCAGTAATAGTAATCTGTTACTTACACGACTAATCAGATAATTATCTGCTTTGACAGCACAAACGACTAAAGGACAGTCCGACAGCATTCACCAACCAAGGAGACGAGATGAGGAACAGAAAACATGAATGCTTTTGTTTTTTTGTTTTTATTGTTCACCCCCAAGGGGTCAGCTTGAAACTGTTGGGAATGCAAAACCACAAGACACAAGTTTTACCTCATTATCTTTCACTGATAAACACATGCTCGCACACACACACACACACACACACACAATAAGTACACAAACAATATATGCTTGTGTACACCTCCTGTACTCTTTCAGGATCACACCTAAGGGCAAATAGCTGACCTGGAAATCTGCCTTCTGTGCTTAGCAGTTGCATCTTGTTATTGCTGGGTTCTGTCTTAGAAATGGACTGGTATACTACAACAGATCTTCATTTGTTTCTTCCTTACTAAATACTTCATATAGTTTCATTTTATTGAACATGTGTATTTAACATGTCTGACTAGATATTTGACTTTGTACAAAGTTTTTACTGCAAGAATTGCTTGTCAGGTCCAAGACCTTCCTTTTAGCCCCTAACAATGGGGTTCTTGCATGAGGGTATTTTATGTGAATAATAACTTTCTTTTTTTGGCCAATAATGTGCCACACTGTACCCACAACACTGAATCTTCAACATACTTTGAAACTTTTTGTATACTCTTAACTTTATACTGTAATGATTATTAAGGGGTAGGGTTACAAGAACCCTCATTGACACATTCTATTATTTTTGTAATTGTGATTTCATTGGAATGATTAGAAAACTGTACTGTATGTCTGCACTGTAAATATTACACAAAATATTAAGTTATGTTAAAAATGACAATACCCTTTCAACATATTATTTGATTGCCTAAAACAATAAGCCTATCAAGCTATGATATTGTTCTTCTTACAGTTTTATATTTCCCATATTTTCTGTGTACACAATCGCTTCAAATGTCTGTCTAAACAATCAGTCTGTGGAACTGTTTTACGGTTTGTAACGGTCATGTTTTTTCCTATACCTTATTAAGCAATCAGATGCTACAGATCTGAATATTTTCTGTCAAAATGCCAGATCCAAAGGCCTGCTAGTATAGGAGCGAGTCCTTACAGGCTGAGTGATCGAAGAACGGAACACATTCCTAGTTTGTTTTTGTAACCCCCCATGAAAAAGATCCTGTCCACTTCAGCACAAAACTCAACTGTGCCTGTAGGGGCTAAGAAATGCATTTTAAACAGAATGTATGTTATTTAAACCTTATCATGTATAGCCATTGTTAACTGTAAATGATCTGACAAATGTGTTTTTGAGAATGTACTTCTTGAATCAATTCATTGGTCATCTGTTTAAAAATGGAATGTTCCTTTTGCCTTTTTTTCGGTACTATTAAAACCTTTTTGTACCTGAAAAGATGTTTCAATATTTTTAGACGGATGATATGAGGAGGATGATTGAGTGAACATTTAGGGAATCTTTTGCCTGTGTAAGTACAGGTGAATTGAAGCTGCAGGTCAGATTAGGGAGTATTTTCTGTGGGTTCTGAAGTATGTATTGATATACATAGAATTTGCCTTTTGTACTCCCTTGTAGAGCAAACATATGGAAATGTCCTTAACACGGCTAATCTCAGGTAACAAATAGAACAATCATACTGTATCCTGCATTATATTTGTATTATGCATCATATTATAACTTCATGTCATACAGCGATTCACATCTTGACAGAAATTTATTGTTGACTTCACACACAGTGCAAATTCTAAAATTCCTCTAAGGGGAATAACTTAAAGCGACATGTGAATTTGAACAGCAGCAGGGTAGACACGCATATCTACCGTATTTGCTTAAGCTCGCACTTCCGTTTGTCTACAGGAAAGTAACTGATTATAGCAACAGATTGTATAGGCCACATTCTCCTTTTATATTTGCGGATCAACATGATGATGGTATCAGTGGTAAGATTGCTAGTGGGGTATTCTTAAAATGTGTCTAACTGTATTCGCAGATACATGTTCTCAAACTGGTCCCCTTCATAGTCCTGATGCGCCCTGCTTCAGTCCTTGTCTGCGTCCAGGCTCCTCTTCCTCCTCCTCCTCCACCACCACAGTGTCCGACCCTGGTTCCTCTTCCCCGGGACGGGCATCCATCTCTGGGTCAGCCTCGTAGCCGTGCCCTGGATCAGGGTCAACCACCCCCTGGAGCTCCCTGGGCCCAGCGTCCAGGCGGAAGAGGGTGGGGATGCGGCCCAGGATGGGGTTGGCCTCCTGGAGGCCGGAGATCCACTGGTTGAGGGTGGCCTGGTCTCCCTGGCCCGACATGCACATGGCATACACCTGGCCCTCCTCCACTGTGGGGACAAGCACGTTCTACACTGACTCTCATGGTAAAGGACAACACTGAATACCATTGTTCACCTTCTGCCTTTCCCTTCATCCTCATTGTTTACAGACTACCAAACTGTATATGTATATACAGTGCGTGTCTATATATTCACACAGATACATACACACACACAGTATCTATAGACACACCTTTGTCCACATGGAAGCTGGTATCATCCCCCATGTCCCTGTCCAGGTCCAGGTCCAACTGAAGCGGGTAATCAAAACACCTCTCTGGGTCGTACGGCTCTTCAACCTGTCAGGTGGAGAACATTCACACTGCTGGCAATGCTAACACACTTCAGCAGTAGCATCGATGTCCCATTGTGTGGATAAGAAATCTATATGCACGGATTGTAATTCTGGGGAAACCTCCTATAAAATAAAATATACACAAGTATTCATCATCCCATCTACTGACAGTTACACAGTGTTCCAGGGTCGCCCACCTGTTCGTCTGGGGGCAGGGGATCAGCCCTCAGCACATAGTAGTAGACACATGTGTTCCTGAGCCACAGGGGGAAGGGTCCCTCCACAAACACAGGCTTGCCGGGGTTGTGGTTCGCCAGCATCTCCTTCTGGTCTGGGCTCTGGATACCTGCCATGGGGAAGAGAAGCCGAAAAAGAAGAGAGAAGCTGCAAACTGTAAGATTGCACGAGATATATATCCTTCAAGGGAACTGAAACCAGTTACAAAACAAAAAAAGCCTCTGGGAGGTGGAGAAGTGGGATTGTGTAGCCTACCTACGACGTGAGGCAGTGTGATCTCCTCTCCCGTCTCCAAGATGTCCGTAGACGGCATCTACACGGGAGACAGAAGAGGTCAGACTGCCCAGCAAAACAGACAACAACAACATCAAGCCCCAAGACCAGTGAATCAGTATGAGTGAAGACAGACGCCGTTTTACAGCACTGGTAAACGGGTACCTGGTAGACGGTGACCTTGGCATCGAGGTCGTTGCCGATGCGCTTCAGACTGAGGCGTGCCAAGTCAACGGGGTCCTCCGGGAGCTGGAGGGGGACGGGGAAGGGGTTGGCGTGCTTGAACTTGGGGAACCAGTACATGAGACGCTGGAACTTTCGGATAGGGTGGCTCTTCTCCCCAAAGATCTGGACCAACAGGACCTTCGTCTCCACGTTGGGCATGATGCCTGGTGCCACATTGTAGGGAGAATAATAGTGATTAGTTACATTTACATTTAATCATTTAGCAGACGCTCTTATCCAGAGCGACTTACAGTAAGTACAGGGACATTCCCCCGAGGCAAGTAGGGTGAAGTGCCTTGCCCAAGGACACAACGTCAGTTGGCATGACCGGGAATCGAACTGGCAACCTTCGGATTACTAGCCCGATTCCCTCACCGCTCAGCCACCTGACTCCCGTTATATGGAATAATAGTCGTATAATTATGTAGGATGATAATGGTTTGGGATGAAAATAAATAATAGCCATCGTCACTGTCGTTTCAACACACAAAGACATACCATAGTTCTCCATTTGCTCGAGCACTTGTACTCCACACTCTTGTTGTCTGGGGTAGTGGTTGAACATGCGCTGAATGAAGTTCCTGGGCACGAAAACCTCTTTAGGAAACACATCCAACAGCTTGTTGTACACGGCGATGTCCCGCTCCACACCAAACTCCTGCATCTTCTTCAGGGCAGCGTATATGAACTCTACGTGACCCCTCCGTCGAATGTCCCTCCTTGTGAAGACCTCCACCACTCTGTTAAAGGTAGCTTTGGATTTGGCATCCTTGGAGGCTCTCTCAAACAAGTCGTCGTGGGTTACCAGAGACCGGTTCTTCCGTTTGCCATCCTCCTCCTCCTCTCCGTGGTCTGTTGTCATAGGCTGGTTCTTTGCACATGCTGGGCTGCCATGGAAATGCCTCCGTGTCTGGTAGAGACAGGAAAAAACGTTCTCTGCTACATATCTGATCTAACACGGAAACTAATTTCATGTCAGTTGCTCAAGTTAAGTGTAATTAAATCAATGCCAGCACAAGCAGTAGGCTATGTTAACAGAGCGTAAAACATGAGTTTCTTACCTGACAATTAGTCTTGTGTGGGATTAGGGCTGTTGCTATTGTATGCACTGAGGATGTCTGGATCAAGGCAGTGTGCTGGAAAGAGCCTCTGGCAGAGGGGGCTAAGAAGCCCAAACTATGCAGCCGCAGTAGACAGCGAGCGCAGTTCATTGCAAATGCGTAGTGTTGATCCTGCATGTCAAAAATATAGAGGACATTTGATTTAATCCCATTGCATGTATATGCCAAGATGGGAAGCTTTGTTATCAATACATGTATTTTGCTGTTTCAGATCTATTAGCTAGTGGCTACTTATTTTATTTTAATTAGCTATATGGATTTATTACATTTCTTATTCACTCGTTTATGAGTTTCATTCAATAATATGTCAGTGAAAACCAAGTGCATGACATAGAAATCACTACTCTCTGATAGCAGGGTATCTCCTTACCTTGTCTTAGCAGCAATATGTGGGCTCGTGTGCATGATTTAACAGCTTTACGCATAAGGGATATTCGATTGCCAATACTTCCAATACTTGCCTTACAGTAAGAATATGAGACGATGAAACAAGTCTCCTTCAAAACTCATGGGTACCTCCATATTGGAAACGGCTGCATTTCCTGGTTCTGAATATTTTTTCCTCCCCCTAGTTTAATAGGAACAAGAAACACATACTTGAGTTCCGGCTTCATAAAGAAAAAGGTGCCGTTCACAGCTATGCCAGAAGGTGGCGGAAATTACTGTCAAAAATCTCAGTGTAACCGGTTGACAGGGGGTGTAACCACCGAAAAAAGTTATACGTTTCGGTTGGCAAAACATTATATCATAGATGCTAAGTAAGACATACTCATAAGCAAACATATTCCTAAAGACGACTTGTTTGCCTTCAGATTCTACAGAAATATTTTTGTGACATTTTACAGCTGTGCACTTGCCTCCTCGATGCTCTATTTCCTGGATTCCTACAGTGTTGTAGTGCTTTTTTGAAACCTCTGTGATAACTGCACGTTGCCATGCAATCCCCTCTTTTCTAAAGGAACTGCTTCAACACGAGCAGCTCTTGGTTAACTGTCATGCTCCAAAGTACAAGATCCGTCAGAATGGAAAATACACCAGAAAACAAATTTCACTCTTAAAGACTGTACAACACTTCTCAACATAGGACCATGGATGGTTCTACAAATAGTCTGGGTAAGTTGAGTTTTGAGATGCAGTTCTCAACGGGCAATTTTTTACGAAAAGTTCATCTATAGAGCAAATAATTATGTAGGCGTGTTCAGTTTTTTAATAATAGATTTGACATGTGTTTTACTTGTAATTTGAAAACCTTTTAGAAAGTTCATTTTTATAGTAATGGCACATTGCTTGTCACGGATTTGGAACGTGTATCGTCTGCTCTGTCAGGTATTAGATTAATTGGTTTTTGAAACGAAATAATACTTTAAAGCAGAGTATATAAATTCTCTGATTGACAGATGGGTAAGAATGCAACTTGACACCAAAACTCCTTATTTTAGATTGTGGGTCAGGTGAAATTAGAACGTCGTGAGAAGAGAATGCTATATGAAAGGCTACACTGTCTCTTGTATGTAGTAACAACACGTATCAAGTTCAAAATCCATTGTGATCGATATGAAGACAAGATTGTTTTACAACAACTGAACCATGTCAAAGAATCTAAATGTGGATGCATTCAAATTTATTAGGTTGGTTAATCACATGATAAAATGTAAATTACAATTTGCCTTTTCAAATTTGTATTTGTCAGTTGATATATCCTAATTAAAGGCATAGTTTACAGCCTTCTGCCTGCCAGAGTGCCATGCATTTCTAAGCCTGTCAGAACTCTACAACTTCTGCAGTTGGACCACCATGAAGTTGAACATTGTAAAATGATGTCATTTTTTAAACCGTATTAATATCTTGAAGTATTTTTTTAAACTTTGTATACATGTTTCCATGTATGCAAAATATATATATTTTCTCTGCATTTAATCAGTATTTTAGGATTGTTTTAAGGACGAGATATTTCTTCACATTCTGAGGTAGCACATAAATTAGTATGTGGCTGTTGCATCTAAACTATGCCCCCCTCCATTTTGCACAGCGAAACGATTACCAATGCCCCTCCAATGAAAACTTTAATGGGGTCTATAATGCTGTAGCACAATGGGGCTATTGTTACACAGCTGCAGGGGCAAGCTGTCCTTCCTCATGTGCTGATGTTGTGTTTAGCGTCTTGTTAAACGCCAGGGAGCAGGGGAACAGTAAATACCTCTCAGAGAGGAGCCCGGTAGCATCTGCAGACAAGACCCTCTCTGAAGTACAAAGTGCCTCGGTCCACATCCTCCTTTAGTGATGTATTTGTTTGACATCTTTAAGTCATTTTCATACAATATTATTCGGCATCTGAAATAATGCACTTTTCCTTCACTGTGTCTTGACTTGGCAGACCCCGGGTCAGGTGCTATGTGGTGACCCTAAGCATTGGACATGGTGAGGATTCAGGGTAGTGTGCTTTACATTTATTACATTTATGCATTTAGCAGACGCTTTTATCCAAAGCGACTTCCAAGAGAAAGCTTTACAAAAGCATAGGTCACTGATCATAACAACGAGATAGCCCCAAACATTGCGAGCAGCCAAAACATGAAACATACATGGTGGAAAACCAAATAAGTGCCAAAGGGAAGAACCATATGAGCATGCAGTTAAACAAGTTACAATTGAACAACATGAAACTCCCCGCAAGAGTGTACCTGTAGAAAAAACAATCAACAGTAAAATATTTCACAGCGAGTACAAGAATTTGAAACCGTTACAACTAACCAACAAGAGCCAGAACCAACAAGGAGCCGTCTCATTCTTAGAAGAGCTGCATTTCATGATGTGGTAGGCCTGGGTTTTCCTATGTACAGATTGGAGTTCAGTTCAACTTAACCCCTCCTAAACCTAAGAAAATAAGTCAGAACTGCCCCCAGACCAGGCAGCACAACTGAACTATGTCATTCTCATTGTATGGTGTCATCCACTTAGCACAACAGTCAGTCAGAAAGATGGTCATAATAGTAACGTGTCAATAGATCATTCATCCTCCTGTCTCTCTCTTTGATATGCTTATCCAGAACAAGCATGGTCTTGCATATCTCTCCTTTGATCTAGTCAGACATGAAAATCAATCATCTCCATGACACAGAGGTGAACCCTACAGTGCTGCCTCCGGATCTCCTAGATGTTGGATAAGGTTATTTCGAATTGTTTATCCCCTAGGTTGTGTGTTTACCCCACATACCATGTCTGTCAACATATTATCAGTGTCTGTTCGGCATGAGATCTAAAAACATCAATGCTGTTTCAACAGAAGAGATCTAACCGGTTCACGAGACCTCAATGGTGATTTCCTAGAAATTGAGCCAGTCAGCATTATGGCTTTGACTCTTTCAAGCTCGATCACATGGCCACTTAACATGAACTGAAATCAGTGAAGTCGACTGTGGAGATGGAGCTCTGTGAAATTCAATACGCCTTCACAATGTAGTCAGACAATAGCGGTATGCATGTTGTTCTTGTGCGGGGGAGGGAGAACCTGTTTCTCTCCTGTCTGTTTCAGGAAGTACAAGCTATGACAACGGCATCCTAACCACGAAAGAGGCGTACAAGGCACGCAGGTACAAGGCGTACAGGATGTGATGTCGTCGCTTGAGATCGTTCTGGAACAGGGAACCGGCGACAATCAGAGATGAGCAACAGCTTCTGTGGCGGTTGATGCTCCTTACACAGGATAGGGTTCGTCAGAGGAGGGGGTGGACTCTGGGAGGGGAGGGTGGTTCTAAGCCAGCTGTTGCTGCTGACTATTCAAGTCTGTTTTGGGAAATAACCACAACTTCTCCATTTTAGATACTATAATGTTGAAAAACCGTGAGACGTATCTGCATTAGTATTCAATTACTATACTATAAAATACTATCTATGGAAAGAGCATAGATCTTTAACCCTGTAAGACCCCTGGTTGTAAAATTACAACGTCACTTTTAGCTCTCTAATTGCTAATTTCTTTATTGAAAGACCACATTTATCCAATGGCATTGCAAGGCAAGACAATAGACCCATTGGCTATGTAAATGTGGTCTTAAAAAAACAAAACAAGTGCAATTAGAGAGCTAAAAGTGACGTTGTAATTTTACAACCAGGGGTCGTACAGGGTTTAAAATACTATCAGTTCCGTTTCGGTCTAGATCAAGCAATGAGACTATGAACTGAGTGAAACTACTTAGAAGGGTTCCAGCTCCAGTATGACTGTTGTCATGCAAAACAAATAGATATAAATATCCTCCCAACTAGACAGGACAGGTAGCAGCTTGTGCATTTGCCAACTGGACAAACAATCAGTGTGGTGTCTCGGCTGTAGCCTGATCATGCAACCACCCAGAGGACCTCAGATGACCTGAGGCACAGTGAGACTGAAAGCCTGCACTCACCAATGCAGGATCGGTGCCCTGTTGTATTGTTTCCGTCCTCACCAGTGTCACTGTTAATCTTCGGAGTGACCTTGTTGGATATGATGTTACACAGGTGTGATGTGTCTTTGAGATAAGGCTTCCAATGCTGTCAAAACATTGATTCAACGCCAATTTGTCTCACCATCAATTTGTCTCGACCGTGTTGGAGTTGCAGTTCACAGAACATGCAGTAAACACGTCATTGAGTCATTTACAACGGTCAGTTTGTCACTAAATATGTCTTTGCACGCAACAGGGAGTGTGGACTGATTCAGATTTAATTGCGTAAAAGAAAAAGACAGCGAGAAAACGGGGAAGCTGTTTTTGGCATGGCCTCCCAGCCCAGCTGCTGTGAATGTTGTGGATATTTGCTCTCCTCTTCTGCTGGCTCCGCTGCCAAACTCCTCTCACGTCGCCACCAACCATGGCTTCTCAACGTGAAGGGTATGTACGAAGAAACAAAGGCGATGTAGTATCGCCTTTGTAGACCTGTGTGTGTTTGTGTGTGTGAGAGTGTGTGTGTGTGTGTGTGAGCGTGTGGGTGAGTGAGTGTGTGAGAGAGACATAAAGACAGTCTGAATGTGTAAGTGCATGCATATGTTTCTTCTGCTGTGTGTGTGTGTGTTGTGTGTTTTTCCTACCTTCACGAGAGCATGAGCAAACTATTTAAAGTGCCTTCTTGTTGGGCCTAAGGAGAGGAAACGTGCCCTTCTTTCTTTTGACTTGCTGGACATCCTTCCTGCATCGGTAACTTCACATGTGGACATTCACAAACCTCCCCATACAACTGGCCCACAACACAAGGCCCTAATTAGTTCCTCATGTGTCCAGGACTGCAGTTGGCTTAGTCTAAATATCCTAGGATTCTGTGTATGTGGCAGTAGAGCAACCTTGATCTTCCTGAAATTATATCACTGTCATTCTTTTTGTGGATATGACGAGTCTAGAAGAAGCATGTTTTTTTTTGTATGGCTGCATTTCTCACCCAAGTGTTTATGCTCAGGTCATTACAACCACAATGGAGCTACCACACCCGCTTGTACCATGAAATCTGCCAGATTCCTTTTGGCATTTAATGTCTCCCTCTACTTAGCCTCCTGGTTTTATAGATACAAACATTGAAATTGAGGTCTTTATTTCATGTTTTATAAGCGGCAGCAGTTTTAATGGAAGCATTAGCAACAGTTGCAACATCATGTTAACATTCCCCATGACCGTGTTGATTTGTTTCCAGTTTGATTAGGTCAGAGTTGACACATGTTACGCATACTTTTTCTCCTCATGAGATTTGTGACATATTTATGTTCAGTTTGTTACTTATTTCCATTTACTTAGACAGGCTTTGCTTGCCTTCCTTCATTCCTTATACATACAGACTAAACACAGACTGAAATGAACTAGGATTTTTTTTGTTATACATAATGCTGTCATTTAATGTTTGCTCACTGCAGGTGAGTCATTTGTGCACATAGCTAAATCCCTTTTCCTGGTGAAATGCAGGAACTGGAGGAATGGCAGTGCCACAGGAGCGTGTGTTTACTCATGTGGTGCAGACGTGTGCATGTGTCTGTGTGTGTGTTCGGGACTACTGTACCCCAGGTGGGAAGTAAGTCATTCTATAGACCATGAGTGTGCATGTCTGTGCATTTGTGTGTGTGTGTGTGTGTGTGTGTGTTCGTACTCGCACTTTGCGTCAGTGTGTCTGGGCATAAACATGCGTGCGGGTGCAAGAAAGGGAGAAAAAATGGAAAGAAAACAGTTCACAATGTGCCTGAATCAAGAACTGATTTGAACCTTTCCGGCGCTCCAGTGCAGCATCCCATTGGCTCCATCTCTGGCCCACCCGGTTTACATATCTCTATAATTCAGATTTCAACCACAGGTTTTGAACCTCATACTTCATGCACAGTTGAGCCAGTCAGCAGAGTTTGGATGAAAAGCTGGGACGCCGACTGAAGATTTCACTGTAAACCCGGTGGATCAGAAATGCATCTCGTTTCAACACAGCTGAATCCCATCCATTACATGCCATCTAGTTTTGTAAACACCAGTCCGCCACATCCTCTCTGGTTCAGCTCTATTATCTCCACGGCATATTTCCACTGTATGGCAAGCCGTTAGAGTGTAGCATAAAAAAAAAAATGTAGTTAGTTGCAGTCAGGTGTTTCGTCTCTGTGATAAGACATATCTCTGCTGTCTTTATGCGTCTTCCCCTCCAGTCCATCCTCCTTCAGTTGAAACACTGCTCATGGTTCAGCTGTATGTGGTAACTGATGACCCAAAATGGCGTACCAGACTGTAACTTAGCTTTCCTCCAGCTAGACTCCTATAGGTGACATTACGTGTATATCTTGACTGAGTGACTGACTAATGATTTCAAGTTCATTCAGTTCAACCAGATATAAACACAGTATATTCAGATTACTTATGTACTGTGCACCACTGCTCCACCACTGTCTGCATATTAGAATATGTTTCTGTGTTTTGCTTTCTTGTACTTTGTTTTGCTTTCTTGTACTTTGATAATGTATGTCCTGCACATAACTTTCAGGATTATTCCTTAGGTGTTATTGCTGTGTCTGAGTTGTCCAGTGAGTAGCTTTGCAGACAGCAGACTTAGACAGCCCTGAAAGACCCCATTGTGTATGGAGTCATGGTTCTGGTCCAAAGAGTGTGTGTGTGTGTTTCTGTCTGCATGCGCACACTAGAGAGTGTGTGTGTGTAGGGGTATTAGACAAAGCCTCGTGTTTGAAGCACTGGAAGCTCTCTTCTTCTTGAAAACAGAACCGGCAAACAGTGAATTGCCTTGAAGCGAAAACAAGATATGTTCATGCATCCAAGGAAAGTCGTTAAACTGAACTGACTTCCTTCTTGCTGTTTTGCATGTTTTCTTGCCCACCGGATTCTTGCGCAATCATTTAAAGTGTTATTTTTGCTCGTGAGCCAGCCAGGCACAAAAGGGTTTGAAAAATGCCTCTCCCACTCACCAGTAGGCGGTTAAGAAGTAGTGTACTTCTCCTCCTCCCTTCCTCCTTCTCCCTGCTCCTCCCCACTTCTCTCCTCTCCTCCCCACTCCGACAGGGTAACGAGCCTCCTCAAAGACTCTGTAATGATCAGAGAAATCTGGTCTGGTAGCCTGACTGTTACCTCTCACACTACCACCCTCAGCAAGAGAAGGGTTAAGAGTGGAGAGAAAGTTCACAGCTATGAGTGTAGGATCATAAAGTAAAAATGATAAGATCCCAAATCTTAGCATAATCCCGAGAGGACTGGAGGAGGAGAAGGGAGGGGAGGGGTGATATCAGAGGAGGAGATATTGCAAGGCGTGAAGGGAGGAGGAGTGATGAGAAAGAAGATAAGGTGAAAACAGGACTGAATCGCGTGGAGGAGTCATGGAAACAGGAAGTAGGGGGAAACATGGTTAGGTAAAGAAAGTGACAGCTTTGATCTGCTACACATAGCAAGCCCTTCTCACAGAGCCAGTTATGCCTGGTAGCTTGCATTGCATCATTCTGTTCTCCCTGTGCCAGATATGAGAGATGACACTCCCTTAGGCCAGTCAACTCAGAGCTGTTCAGGCATGTTTTCATGGTTTATAGTGATTCATAGTTGTAGCTCTACTTTACAATGCTTTCCTTTGGTCCCAACACGTACCCTTTCTGTTGATATCGAATGATAGCATTGCTATAGGCACAGATTGATACAGGGGCAGTTGAAAGTTGCTTCATGTTGTTGGCCTGTCTTCTTCATTTGGATGAGCTGTTGGTCGTTTTGGTCCAGAATTACCTTTTTTTTTTTTTTACAGAGGATATGCCTAATTGTTACCATAGTACCTCATGTCCAGGACAGAGAGGGGAAGTTTTCTATGAAGTGGTACAAGCTGCATGGCAATTTACCAAGCCAGCCACAGTCTCTCTATAAAGCTGTTTGGCTAACTAAAGCAGGAAGTTAAAGCCTAAAGGGTTGCTCACTGTCTCATGGTATGCGGCTTGTAACTCACGCACACACACACACGCACACACACTGAGGATTGTGACGCACTAACGGTGGCTGTTGATGTTGACATCTTCAAATCCCCTAGGTGATGTTATCAGCCAAAGTCATTCCTGTGGTCAATACCAGAACGTGCACCCCAGGGCGCACCCCCATCTCTATGAATCTGTGCCCACTTAACTGTTCTAAAATCCATCAGCTAAACACCACGTGATAATAAACATTCCAGGCTTCCCTTTTGCGAGGCTCATCCCGCTAATTGACGAAAAGGTGGTAGAAAAGCAGAAACATGTGGAAAATCCTCTCCACTAATGGCCATCACGATATCTCCCGCTTGCTTTTTGTGGTGGAAAAATGTGCCAGCTTCCGTCAGTGAAGCACATGAAAGACCTGTAACGTTCGGTAAATAAACAAGACTCTCAGGACCTCTCCTCTTGTTTTTGAAGTTGGAGTCAGTGATGGATGCTAGCATTAAGGTTGGGTTTACAATCAGTAGGTTGCCAGAGGCCCTTCTCTCTATACAGAGTTCTTTCTTTTTGAGTACATTCTTGTGGGATGTAGGGATCACATTACCATGGTATTCGGGGATCTTAAAGTTCTCATAAGTGGTTTTTTAAATGGAAGACTGTTTTGGTCCACAGCAAACAAAAATCCACTTCTGGAAAGACTGTTATTACCCTTACCGCTTATTAGTCTTGACCAATGTTGTCTTGGCATGACTCCCTCCCTAACTCCTGATTGGTTGTCCTGGTGTGTGTTCAGATGATGTGTCGGCAGACAGCAGCGCTGAGTTCCCAGACCGGGTGTCCATGATGGAGGGCCGTCTGCAGGCGCAGGAAGATGAGATCACGCTGCTGAAGTCATCACTAGCCGACGCGCTGCGTAGGCTCCGTGTCCATGACCAGCTGATCCCCCTGCTGAAACAGCAGCTGATCGCAGGTAGGGCTCCTGGACAGCATCCCTCAGGTTGCTGCACTCGGACTTATCGGAGTTAACACAGTATGTCATAATAATGTTTGTGCGCGCGCGTGTGTGTCACCAGTGAACCCAGCCGCGGCCCGGGTCCTGAACCAGGTCTGTTCCGAAGGTTGCTCCCGTGGTCGTAAACAGTCGTCCAGCTCAGCCCCAGATGAACTACGACACCCAAACACCAGGTACAAGACTGTCCGTCTATATCAATAAAGCATTGTTTATTCAAGCTGAGGTCCTAAGGAAACCTTGTTTATTTCCGTTCTTGTCAGGAAATATTGTTTTTTATTTGAATAATGTCTTGATTTGATTGACTTTCTCCCCTCACTTCCCTGTCTATCAACTCCTGCACATGTTTCTTTAGCCAAGTGACTAACAGTCATGGTGAGAATGGCCACATTGGTGATTCCGTATCCCCAGTCCCAAGGCCCAGACCCCCCACTCTGGACAGCTCTACCCAGACAGATCCTCCTGCGCTGGGGCAGTACCCAGGGCAGGACAGGGTGCCCCTGGCTCTCACCAGAGCCACCCAGAGCCTGTTCCTGGAGGACGCCCTCCCTGGGGGGGGGTCAGTGTTGGAGGGGGCCCGGGCCAAGCTGCACCGAATCCAGGGTATGGAAGAGGAGGATGAGGAAGGAGAGGACGAAACTGGAAGGGAGAGAGAGAAGGACTTGAGCTGGGCTTCTTCCCTGGTGGAGGAGCCTATCCACCCCACCACCATCAGGAGCCTCCAGAGAGAGGTTCTCCAGGAGGCCAATGGACCAGAGGAGCAGGGCTCAGCCCCCCAGACCCCCTCCCCGAGCTCCCCGGCTCCCCCGAAGGACCAGGCCCCCATCCCCAGAGCCGGACCCCTGTCCACCATCCTGGCGGGAGAGAAGAAACCTCTGTGCGTTCTCCCCACCCCCCCCTCTCCTTCCCGTCCTCCATCTGTCTCCCGATCCTCACCCCTGTCTCTCCATCCCGATTTGCATGACTTCTGGAGGGAAATTAACCACGCTGTCGTTTCTGTTACACTTGCGCACACACACTGCAAAATCATGCTCTCCTAACGCTCGTGCGTCAATCAAGGGTGGGTTGCCAGGTTTGTAATTATGTTCTGTTACGGAAACCCACGGGGGGGGGGGGGGGGGGGGGTTCTGTTTTGATCGAGAGCCTTGGATTTTTCCATGGACCTAACAGGGGCTAAATACGTGGGATCGGGAACATAGAGCCCAGTGTCACATAATGCTTGACAACACTTAGTGACACGTTCAAGAGAGAGAGAGGTTGAGAAAGACAGAGAGAGAGAGGATCAGACTGGAAAGTATGAGGCCTGTTGCATTCAGCAGCCCCACTGTGTATTTCAGCGGTGGGGAACGCATGGATAATCGGGGAGGGGGCACAGGCTGTATTTTGCCATGTCAACATTACTTTGACGTGCCATTTACACGTACAATAGTTTCCAACTGGCCAAGCAATACGACACAAAGGAAATATCCAGCTAAAAGATATTTGGCTGTTAGGGTCACAAAATTTCATGTTCGTCTTGAGACATGATATAACTAGCTCCGTGTTGAGTCTGTTTGTTATCAGGGATTCCACAGCTGGGTTTGACAGATGCAAAAGTGAAGTCACTAACAAAGTAACAGTCTCTGTGCTAACTTATTGATCGAATAGTCGTTTGAACTAACCTATTTATCCAACTAAATCAGTGGTTTGCTTCAGCAAGACTTTCTGCATGTGGACTCCTCAGGGTCTGTGTTGATAGAGGGTTGTGATTTCTGTTGGGTTCTGCTGCCCTTTGCCTTCCTGAGAAGCCAGACTGACAGTTATGCTCTTTGTTTCCTCCAAACAGTCTCTCTTTGATAGAAACCACTTGAGCAAAGGCGTGTGGGTGTTAATGGGTGAAGCCGAAATTAAATCACAGATTGGATCACGCGTCAAACTGTAAATACAGAAATCACCTGACTGAAACTCTTGCCCAATCACATAGCTAGGCCAGTACTCTGGTTGTCTGTAGTAGGAAGAGAGATGTCTTCAGAGATGAACAGTAGAAGCACACAGGTTCCCAATGGTTTCCCAGGCTGGGGCTTTGCTGCATGAAATGAAAAATCATAAATCTTATTCTTTCTACAAAATTATTTCAATATTTCTCTCGTGTATATATCGTGTTCTTTCTTGTTGTGGTTTGCAAGATAGCTTTTGTTGATTGATAGCATCTGCTTCAGCTCATGAGGAATTCGACTCTATCATGCCACTCCATGGAAAGCAGTGGTACTAACTGCAAAATCATAGTTAGAAACTAAATTCATAACTGGAATTCCCCTCTTTCGATGTACTCGATCCCTGTTATCTGGTGGCTTTCATTTTACCAAAGGAGGGGGTTGGGTTTAACTTTCTAGGTCAGCCTTCCTTTTGAAGCTAGCCATGAGCATCCTGGTAAGGAAATCACCTTAGATCAGGACTGGCTCGGTGTTACTCATCAAATTCAGGAAACTGGGTGGGGTGTCACAGGAAGGACTTGCTCTGGGACCTAACGATCCAGAGACAAATGTTTGCAACGAATCAGTGTCTGTGTGCGTGCGCGTTTGGGCCTGTGGTATGTCTTTGTCTTCTTCTACGCATGCGTTTGTATGTTTTGGAGTCGCATGTGGTGGTGTGTGGAAGCCATTTTGTTGTATGCATGTAAATCCAACCCATCTGCAGACAGATGTTCAACTCAACGTTCCTCGTGCAGGGTCCGCAGGAACAGTGAAAAACTGGCTAAGGAGACCCAGGAGAAGACCAAAAAACGACTGGACAAGAAGGCCGCGTCCTCGGCCAACCTCCTCACCCGCTCCCCCAGTCTGGAGAGGTGAGACAGGCCTTCCCCCAGCCAGACATCACTCACTGCCACTTTCCAATGGAAACTCGAATCGGAGAAAGCGTCACATATTTCACTGAACAGTCACTCGTTGGAACACAAGGGGCCTTTATCTGCACATAATAAAATTCCATTCCCATGAAAAGTCTTGGGATCTTCGTGATGTCCCTCTGCCTGCATAACAGATCTGGTTGTGTTCTTTTCACAGCCGGGCCAAAGACCTCGTCTCCACTGCAGGTAGTGAAGCTCTCTCTCCCTCTCTGTATTGCTCTCCCCCCTCTCTATCTCTTTCATCCCCTCTACCCCCTCCACTCTCTCTCTCCCTCTCTCCCACCCTATCGCTCTTGCTCCCCCATTCTATCTCTCTTGCTCCCCCTCTCTCCCCTCTCTCCTCTCTCTCTCTCTTCCCCTCTTTTCTCTCTCCCTCTTCATCCAACAAAAAGCCCCATGCCAGTTCCAGCAAGCTTGCGTATGACTTCAAAGCCACATGCAGGAACCGTTTCAAACCCTAGGACTACTGGATCGCATACAGAACTCCTACGACAGCAATGCAGCGTAAAGCCTTCACTTGTGGTCTACTGTCGCTTTTAAAAGCCACTGGCTTTTTTTGCGGTTGGCTTTTATGGGAGTCACTCTCAAAGCTCAGTGCTGATCGAGGACACCCTCTCTATGATTGTCTGTGTCTTCTTGACCAGTCCTCCCTAATGGGGATTCAATTGGCGTAAAATCGGTTGGGTTCGCCTATCAGAGCAGCTTAATGGTCTTGAAATGTGAACAATGAGCTTTAGGGTTGGCCTGATCTCTGTAGACAAGGACGCTCATGAGGAAGTAGCTACAAATGCTACACGTTTTGCTACTGTGCTGTTTTAAGGTCGAGCCATAAGAATGTTTCGAGCAGAGGGACACCAGAAGCGTTGCACGGTTATTCAAACCCTCGGGCTTATTTCGCCTCTCTGGGTTATTTCCGAGTGCATCGCCGTTCTTCCCACACACATACACACACACACCGAAAAGACGAAAATACCGTCCGACATGCTATGATCTCAAGGAAGGGTTTTTTTTCTCTGTCATTTCTTTCTACGAGCGCAGCTGTCCCGGTTGGACTCACACAGGAGGTTCTGTTAGTGTGGAGGTTCCCCAAGGCACGGCTCCTTCCTCAGTGGAAACACACATCCATTGTGGTTAGCCACTCTGACTCCCCTAACTGGATGATGGATGCAGAGTCCTCCCCAAAAGGACGGCTTAACTTCTCTCTCTATCTCACTGTCGCTCACGTTTGATCTTATGCCAGTTTCTCTCTCTCTCTCACACACACACACTCTCTGTCTCTCGTTCACACACTCTGTCTCTGTCTCTCTCTGGGCCAAACCAAGTTCAGCAAGAGTTAGCTCGTAGTTTTTACTCTTCGTCCATCTCCAAGGCTCCGTAAAGATTACACAGGACTTTTAATGTGAGATGATATCAGGTTTTTTTGTAGTGCTATCCATTACCCAGAGACCTCTCACTTTAGAACACCATTGTAAAATGCTTTGCTGTAGGCAGATAATGAGCTACACGGTGACTTGAGACATGGACCCAGTCTTTTACGATGCTTTCTCTGACGTGCAGACTTCTAATGACACCTCAACCCACCCCCGGTTTGCATACCAGTGGATGACCGCTCACACACACACACACACGTGAAAGTTAGATACCAGTGTTCTAGGTGATGGGGCTGAGCTGCATCCCCACCCAGAACTGTGCTCACAGATCTCACCCCAAGCGCTCCGAATGGATCCCTCGGGATCCATCATGTCAGTATTGGATCCACTACAACGGAATCAGCTGTGATTTGGATCTCGTAGGATCCTGGTGTTGATTTGTTCCCCTGTCTCTTCCTCTGCTCTCTGCTCTTTTTCTTCTCTCTCGTTTTTTTCTTTTTGGTTGGTCTTTCTCTTTCCCATTTCTCTCTCCATTCACCTATCTCAGGTTCGCCAGGATCGAGAAGGGCGACCTACAGCCAAGGTATCAAATATGTGATTCCTTATGTGTGTTTAAACGAAAAGTGTATGGAATATTACATGTATGACTCGGAAAAGGAATATGAATCCATGTTTCAGTTTTGTCTCTCGTCTCCAATTCCTATTCTTATTGGCTGACAGGTCAATCAATTAAGATGTTCATCCGTGGTCGACCAATCACCATGTACATCCCCTCAAACATACAGAACTACGAAGATCTGAAGATGGAACCGCCCGCTGAGAAACTGGAACTGGATTGGGTGTATCCTTCCCCCTGCCCATGAGCCACAAGCACTGGTGCAGTGATTCAGCGACAGAGAGATGTTTTTTTAATTGAGCCATTATTGATCATACCATTTGATTTGATTTGACAGTGCTTAACTAAATGGATCAGTGCCATGAAAGCCAAGCAGATTCCAAAGTTTCTCTGTGCCCTTGAGTAACCGACATCTTCAGTGCAGGCAGATGAGAACAGTGTACGCCCTGCATAAATCACCTATTAGAGGAAGTAGCTGGGGGTGAAATTGCTTGTTGCCTAATGACTGACCTAGACCCGATTGACCAATGAGATGCATGAAGGATGATGTCACCTTGACTGGCCGGGGTTTGTAGCTATGGTTACCGAGGCCGAGACTGCAGGGCCAACCTGTACCTGCTGCCGTCGGGGGAGGCCGTGTACTTCATCGCCTGCGTGGTGGTGCTGTACCACGTCAACACCCGCACCCAGCGCCACTACCGCAAGCACACTGACTGTGTCCGATGGTGAGAGGCCGCAGCAGGGACCAGGAGCCCTGGTCCTGGCCGAGCATTCATCCACCTCCAGGCCCCCGGACACGGACGCCTGTGTTGTGTTCAAGGCAGGTGTGAGGCTCACAGGGGTGTTGTTGTGATGTGTTCCGCAGTCTGACCATCCATCCAGACAAGGTGCGCGTGGCGTCGGGACAGACCGCCGGCGTGGACAAAGATGGGAAGGTGAGGGGTCAGTTGGGGGACTTTGACAGGAGGATGGGCTCTCCTTTCATGTTGATTCTAGGTCATTATGGTACTGTACATTAAAAGCGTGTGCGCGTGCATCAGCCCCTGCAGCCTTTTGTCCACATCTGGGACTCGTCGACGCTGGTGACCCTGCAGCAGATCGGTCTGGGCACCTTCGAGAGAGGCGTGGGATCTGTGGCCTTTTCCACGGCCGTGAGTCCCGACCTGCCGCCTCGCCCTCACCGCCAGGATCTCCCATCCACACGCACCGACACGCGCGTCGAGCACGTCAGCAGGCCATGTCCACGGATGATGAACTCACCGACATGTCTCTCTCTGTCTCTCTCTCTCTTTTTATCGACGCTCGCTTTGTCTGTGTCCTTGTCACTTTCTTGCATGGCCTTTCCATCTGCCCTTTCACTCGTTCTCCCTCCTGCTCCTCCTCTCCTTTCCCTCCTCCTCCTCCCCCTGTCTCTGCCTGTCTGGGCTGCAGGACTCTGGAGCTTACCTGTGTGTGATTGATGACTCCAACGAACACATGCTGTCTGTGTGGGACTGTGCCAAAGGCACCAAGCATGCTGAGGTTAAGGTATGGCCATGCACACGTGCACATACTGGACACACACACACACACACACAGGCTGTACATACACACACCCACATACTGAACGTATAAACACGGTCACACACGGAATACCAGGGAATCTGTGGTTTGTGAACATATAGATAAAAGAATATCTGTCTGGTGTCTGATATCAAGCGTTCCCCTCATGCTGTCAGAAAGGAATCTGCCTCCCATGTGTCTTCGCTGGGACCCAGAACTAGAATTAGCATGCGTAGGAAGTGCTAAAGCCAGAATTACATTACACGGGGAGTCTGTGGAGCCACTCTTAAATGAGGTCTGTTTGTGGAGATTAAGAAAAAGTACGGCCGAGGTATCAACCGGCTCTATCGTGGGCTTTTGTCCCAAATTTCTCAACTTCCCTGAGAGCAATTTGAACGGGGTTGTCATGGCAACTGTGTAAATATTTTAGACAGTGAATTTGTCCAGCGGTTCTGCTATGTGGGCTGTACAGTGTGTGTGTGTGTGTTTGAATGTATGTATAAATGTGCATGACCAGGAGATTAGCTTTACATAGGCGGGTAGATGCATGAGATAATTTTCTATCTCTTTTGAAAGAGATTTGTAGCACAGACGCTGGACTTGTCATATTATCATAGCTTGGTTTGCACAAGGTTCATCTGTCATGGGCGTCTCACCAGTCCATTTTGGGAGTGCGAGGGTTTCAGACCACATACTGTGAACACACAGCTTAACATAAACAGTGATTTAGGAGTGTCTTTACTGTATAACTGCATAGTGTTGTATGCCCATCCCTCAATGTAGACTGGTATTCTACTGTACTGTACTGTACTGTAGACAAGACCCGTCATGTCAACAGAACTTCTAACCTAACATGACATATTTCAGTAGGATATTCCAAGTAAAGGTGTTCCTCTTGTCGTGTGTGTTGTGGTGTTGCAGAGCACTAACGAGGCTGTGTTTGCTGTGGAGTTCAACCCCAGCGACAGCGGCAACATCATCACCTGTGGGAAGTCTCACGTCCACTTCTGGACCCTCAGCGCCGGCTCCCTCACCAAGAAACAGGGCATCTTCGGGGTAAGTGAACTTCTCCAAAACAAAGACCCGCTGTCCAGCAACTACAGGCCAACGCCTCTCATGCTAGTTCTGCGTTTTCTCTGGAACGTTCAGGCGACGTTTGTTTGTTTCTCTCCGGCAGAAATACAAGAAGCCAAAGTTCATCCAGTGTTTTGTGTTCAGTCTGACGGGAGACGTGCTAACAGGGGACTCTGATGGGAACATCCTCACCTGGGGCAAATCTCCAGGGGATGTCAAAACATTGGGGAAAGGAGCCAAAGGTGAGGCTCTGTCCATGTAAACGTTTATTTGAAGCTGGATGAACATTTGACATGTCTAGTCTGTAAAATGTACAAATGTACTTTCGTATTACTGTGTATAATCCTGCAATTCTGTTCCACCGACGTCGTCTTCATCCCGGCAACGACCGGACTGTGTTATTGTTTGTGACCCTTTCTCCTTCCTGTGGTGTCTTTCCTGCTCCAGAGACCTTTCAGATCATGCGGCAGACTCAGGCTCACGAGGGCAGTGTGTTCACCCTGTGTATGCTGCAGGGCGGCGCCGTGCTAAGCGGCGGAGGCAAAGACCGCAAGATCATCCGCTGGAGTGCCGACCTGGCGCCCGAGAGAGAGTGTGAGGTGAAACCCGTGTGTGTTTGTGTGTGTGTGTGTGTGGTAGCTGCAATCTTATTTGGATTCAGTCTTAATTCCGTACTTCTGTTTCTCTAGATTCCAGAGATGTTTGGTGCGGTCCGCACCCTTGCGGACATTGATGGGGAGGAGCTGCTAGTTGGTACAACCCGAAATGCCATACTGAGAGGCACTTTCTCAGACGGATTTGTGGCCATAGTACAGGTACACATCATGATGACTCGTGTGTTAAACAATATGAGAAGGTTTTGTTTACACACACACGCACACACACACGCACACACAGAGGCAGACTAACAGTGAGTGTTTGTGTACCTTGCAGGGTCATATGGATGAGATGTGGGGCTTGGCCACACATCCCTCCCAGAACACCTTCTTCACGTGCGGCCATGACAAACAGGTGTGCCTGTGGAACACCGAGGAACACAAACTGGACTGGTGCACCACACTGGAGGTGACACAATGACACAAGCGTCAAATCCACACGCACTCACACGCCCACATTCACACAGAAACACTTTACTTTTGATCAAAAATCGATGCCCTGATTTGATGATTTGTGACATGATCGATGACATAAACGATCTTATCTTAGGAGTACGGACTCTGTGCGGATTTCTGTCCTAACGGAGCAGTCGTGTCTGTTGGCCTGAGCACAGGGAGGTAAGACCCTCCATGACTCTCAAGTCATCCATTAGTATGAATATCAATCCCTCTAATAATCACTACCTGTGACAGAACCTGCCTTCCTGCTGATGTGGTGGTCGTCCTGAGCGAGTAACAGCAGGATGGTTTGATGTCGTCGGTCTCGTTGTGACAACCCCTCTCTGACTCCTGACGACAGGTGGCTGGTGCTGGACATGCAGACGAGAGAGGTGGTCTCCGACTTCACCGACGGCAACGAGCAGCTGTCTGTCATGAGATACTCGCCAGGTCAGGGTCCCCCGCTCGCTGACCTTTCTGTCTTGAGCGACGAGCAGCATGCCGCACGCACTCCACCCCTAGATGGCGCTGTTTGGTCTCCCTTTAGGAACACGCCCCGCTTTCTTCTTCTCTTTCAGATGGGAGCTTCCTGGCAGTGGGTTCCCACGACAACTTCATCTACATCTACACGGTCACAGAGTCCGGACGGCGCTACACCCGCTTCGGAAAGTGCAATGTGAGCAGTGCATGATGGGAGATTGTGGTTGGATGTGGGTTCGTCATAAAAGATGTCCCATGTACTTCCTACCAGTCTTACACAGACAGTTCCCTGTTGTCTGCCTGTTACCTCATTAATGTGTTGTAGTGACTTGATGCAATATCTCTTATTGTGTTCCCAAAACAGGGTCACTCCAGTTTCATCACTCACCTTGACTGGTCCAAAGACGGGAAGTATATCATGTCCAACTCGGGCGACTACGAGATCTTGTACTGTGAGTGAATGTCTGAAAATCTATCTTTACTGTCTGTACATCTTTGTGTTAAGATCCCAATTGTACAACGGTCTGTTTAATCAGCCTTAAATGAGCTCCTCCTCCCCAGGGGAAGTGGCTGGGGGCTGCAAGCTGCTGAGGAATCGCTTTGAGAGCAAAGACAGAGAATGGGCGTCCTACACTTGTGTGTTAGGCTTCCACGTCATGGGTAAGGGTTCACTAACACTTCCATACCACCAGGACAACGAAACGGCCCTTCAAAAACACAATGCAGCCGTGATGGTTGTGGAGAGTAGATCCTTGTGCTGTAGCTATGCTGAATTGCCTTTGATACGAGGGTGAATGTGATGTTGATGATTGGCTGTGTTCCAGGTGTGTGGCTGGAGGGCTCGGACGGGACAGACATCAACGCTCTCTGCCGCTCCCACAGCGAGAGGGTGGTTGCCGTGGCCGACGACTTCTGCAAGGTCCACCTCTTCCAGTACCCCTGCCCCAAACTGAAGGTCAGACACGCCCACACTCAAACAACACACACTATGGCATCGGTCGGAATCACGTCATTCACAGATAAATAGTGAGATAAAGGGGATGACACGTGCTACATGGACCAAGCTGAATATCCGTTTCTCCGCATGGCCTCCTGTCCCTAGGCCCCGAGTCACAGGTATGAGGGCCACAGCAGTCACGTGACCAACGTGCGCTTCACCCACTGTGACAGGCACCTGCTCTCCATTGGGGGGAAGGACACCTGCATCCTCCAGTGGAGGGTGACGAGAGCAGGGACGGGGGACAGCAGCGAGCGCTTGGCCTCAGCCCCGGCCTCAGCCCCAGCCTTAGCCCCAGCCTCCTCCAGCTCCCACGAATCTAGCTCGTGAAGATGAGAGAATAGGAACGTTTTTTGGGGGGAAAGTGATTTGTTTACAGAGTGGAAGAGAAGTTTGAGAGAGAGAGATTGACAGAGAGATTAGAGATTGGCAGAGAGACAGAGAGAGAGTGGGAGACTCTTGACACAGAAAAAGGAGAGACTATGTGATCCAGATTTTTGGTTCTTACTTTGAGGGTTACCATGGACACAGGTCCTTAACCTACAGGATTCTCATTTCAGAGGAAAATGATAGATTTGTACAATGTGAGCCACATGTTATGACGTAAAGATACATGCGTAACTTTTGCCAGAACAGAATATATTTTATTCTGTTTGCCTTTTGTGAATTTCCAGTTTTGACATAATTGAAGGTCAATGTTTTTGTGTTTTTATGTCGGATTGCCATTATATATCCTAATCTTTATGACAAATCAAATTCTACATTCCAAAGTATTCCTTTGAAGTTGTATAACTTTGTGTAAATGACCACAATGATTTTGCTTTACGGATAGGTATTTGTCATAGTCCTTTATCAAACTTTTTAACTCTAAAATGTCTTTACACTTCCTGTGTGCCTCCACATAATCTTAAAGAGCCTGAATAAAACATTGTATGAATCCTGAGCATTTGATATATTTTTATTTAGCAAAGGGTACGTCTTTTTAAGTGTCTTAAAGAGTATGGATGTCTTCTGATTTAAGTTGTAATAACAAATGATTGATTTGTTCATCGCATTGTAATGTGCCTGACTGTAAAGTGCCATGGTGACACAGTAAGAAGGTCGTGGGTTCGATTCCCGCTTAGAGAACTGTTCAATTCACAGGTGGGCTATATCCTGAACATGTTCTCACCGTGTTCACAAGGGTTTCCTCTGCAAATAACCCCAAAATAAACATGCAGAACAGATTGCTCTCTTGCCCATGTCCCTGGCAAGGTGTGAGTTGATCACTTGGACTTAGTCGCCTTGATGTGTCTGATCACTGCTCCTGGCTGCAGTGATCAGACACATCAATAACAGGATGGGAAAATGCAGAAGAATCATTTCATCGGTGGATACTTCTGCATGGGTCGTGTCAATGTCGTCGCTTTTTGTGTGTGTATCAATACTGAATTATAAACGTTTCTCGCCATTGCCGTATTATGATTTCTTAAAACTGTCACATTTACCACAAGAGGGCAGTATTGTGCAAATAACTTCTGGCGTCAGTTATATCATTCTGCACGTCAGTTTTTGAGCCTGCAGGATAATACAATTAGGCTATGTTAATAATAATTGTCTTTAGCACACACTGCATTGCATGGATATTACTCAGTATTATTACTGAAGTTATATTTAGGCTACTTTTGTCAGTCATAATGTAGTTTATCTATCAAGGATTTTCTGCCCGGCCATACCCACAAGTAAACGGTTTTAGAAATTGAATGTGAATGTCAAGTAGGCCAGGCCTAATAGAAAATAGAATTATATTTTGAATGCAATGTGAGAATACTGCCTTATACTTAGATTTTTTACTCGTTTGATATGCATTTTCAGAATAGCTTCACAAGGTGGTATGAAGTAGTTTTAGACGTTGTTTTATAGGCTTCTCATCGTAAATGCATTTGTACTTCCAAAGTCAAAGAGATTTATTGTCATGTACACAGTATAGACTAACACAAGGTCATTCTGAACATTTCCATTTTTGTGACATGGTCAGCATCAGCCTTCATGCCATTAGGGGCATGAAAAGGAAATAAATATTCGTTATCTATCATCTATTTGTGACTTTTGCAAATGAAGGCAAATACGAGAAGGAAACCCATTGAGGCATTTCTGCCTTGTGCTCTGCTATTACTAAAGCATGGGACATGCCTTCTGTAGGCCCTAGTATTTTAACTTAATTGTGCTGTGTCTTTGAAAGTGTGGTCATAACAAATCATTATGTGCTATTGGTAAGTGTGTGTTAGTATCAGGTGTGCGTGCGTGTAGTAAATATGCCGGAGTATTCGGATTGTTTTTTCCGAAGATGACGTTTGCAAACGAGGGGGGGCAGTGTGTGTGTGTGTTTGAGTGTGTGAACTGAGCGGAGGTGAAGAAGAGGAGGATGAAGCTGGGAGCGGAGGATGGGAGGAAGAGTGGAGTAAGAGACAGGCTAGCTATCAAGGGCTGTGTGTGCATGCCTGCAAGTGTGAATGCGTGAGTGAGTGAGGAAGAGGCACAGGGAGGTCGTTAACGGACTGAAACAAAGACTATATTTTTGGTACCCCCAAAACATTGTAACGGAAACTTTAAACTTTTACCCGCCAGAGCTTGGCTGCCGTGCCGGGTCCCGGCTTTGTTTCACGGCGGGGGAGGTCCACGATAAATGCAGGTATAAAATAGCTTCAGATCGACATTTTTCACGCAAGAGGGGGGAATCCCTGGAACTGTGTTTGTTGCGGGTTACGAGAGAATGGCGGCCAACATGTACCGAGTCGGAGGTAAGTCTTATTTTACACACATATTCACACCTCTTCAACGTGATTGTTAGCAACCTAGCGAACTAGCTAACGCTATATGATGGTTGGTTTATGTCTGCTAGCTAACTACTAGCAAAGCATTTCCGCGACGTGCTAACGTTGGCTAGCTAGTTTAGGCTAGCAATTTAGCCGCGAGCTGGCAAATGCAACACGGCTGCTAGGTAGCCTAGCTAACGTTAGCTAATCTATTAGCTAGTGAGCTAACTATGTAGCACTTGATCGCTAACTTCCCTATGTAATGTAGTTAGTTTCTAGATGCACTACTTATTGATCAGTTTGAGTCGCAGACACACTTCTATTGATTAAGTCAAATAAGTAAGCAGGCTAGCCTATATGAATGGCTTGCTAACATTCTCGATCCACGCTAACGGACTTGACCAAGCTTGCTTGCTAATGCTAGGTAGTAGTGCTAGCTAGCTAAACTAGTCCAGAGCAGAGGATTGAATGTTGAATCCGGAACGATGGTAGCGGCTTGCTAGACTGGATCGCGCACAGTAGCGCAGCGCTATCCTATACGATTGTAGGCTTTAGTTAATGTTTTGCAATGTTGTTGCTGTTTGGCAGCCTCATGCATTTGTTTGCTTTGGAATTGGGTATACGTAGTGTGCAAGTTTAGGTTTTATTAGACAGTATTCTAGCTAGCTAGCTTGCTACTGTCATCATCATGGGTATGTTAAAAAGCCGGCAAACGTGCGTTTTCAAGATGGCCCGGCGGTATATGATCCTCAGTCCACATCCCAGGTTTGTGGAGTATTTTTTTGCACCCATGGTAACGTTAATAAACGTATTTTATGTTATTCGTGACATGAAGCCAAGTTTGGTACTTAATTTTCTCTACACGTCTGAATTTTGAGGTATTTATGTCTCATGCCACATTCTTGTTATATTGTTGTGTAAGGTCCCACAAGAGCTGCTGGATGTGGGTCACAGTGATTAAACAGTGCTTTGTAAAAGATGTTGCCTGTGTCTTGGGGATCAATGTAAACAAGTGCTGGAACACTAGATTAGGAGTCATGCATTTCTTAACTAATTCAAAGATAACTTGGTCTTGGGTCATTACTTGAGTGCAGTTCCAACATTTCAGTAAGTGCAGACTGTGACATTTAACATTTGTTGCTTGTGCTGTGTTTAGGCCTTGTTGATATTTACTAATACACTACTACACCTTTCCAGTCTTGATAGGCATTTTGGGTGGTGGAATCTTTATGAAAGCTTGACATGGTGTAGTTTGGACACAAGCACGTTTCAACCTTTTTTTAAATTATAGCTTACTACTATTTTCACACTTCTCCCTCTCGGTCACTGTGGCCTGATGTCTGTGGCCGTAGCCCGGTGCTACGGGCGGTGTGGCGCGTGGCCGTTAGGGCCGGTCCCGAAGCAGCACCCACAGCATCCGAGCAGCTCACGCCACTAAGGACCTGTTACCTCATGCACCGGCGCTCCCTCAGTGGAGCTTTAATGTTGGCACACAAGATGATATCAGCCATGGGGAATATTGTTTGGCTGTTTTGCAAAAGCAAACAAATAAAGACATGCATTGTTATCCAGCCCATTTAAAGATGATCACAGAACTACCATGGACCATGGATATCATTTTTGGGCACTGCAAGGGTTGAATCGGTTGCGCAGATGTTGCGTGTCGCTGGGTATTATAATAAACTTCATGGTAAATTGGATGTTGATGTTACTGTGTTCGGTCAAAGTAACATGCATGCTATGTAGTGTTGTGCGGAGGGGACTGAAACACTGTGTCTCTGTAGTGACTGTACAGCACTCTCTCTTGTTTTGGCTCGAGTCCTCGACAAGACTACCTCATGTGACTTCACTCAATCCCGGCAGAATCGTTCTGCTCAGTCACTGTAGACCTGCTGTTTATCTGTGACAGTTTGAGGGCCACACTGCATTAGCTTGCACTAGAAATGTGCTTAGATGTGATTTCTGAGTAATGGCAAATGTGGACTAAAGGGTCGACTGAGGGCAGACGGGCTAGGCTGTGGTTTACCACGAAAGCAGGCAGCCTTCTGCGGACCCTCACATCTTTGCGGCCCCATCTTTAGAAAATGCAGGCTAGCTTTGATAGAAACTGCTAACCTGTAAGTTTACCTTCCCAAAAAACACAAACAACACAAACGTCATAACTCGGGTTTGCCTCCATTAACAGTATTGTGGTTTTGTCTAGGCCTGGCTCTAATTCATAGCCAGAGGAGCTTATTGACAACAGGGTAATGGATGCCAGGCTGATTTATGGCTCTGATATTGGTCTTGTGGATGGAATCAGTGCCATTTGTATTTCCGGATATCGGTTTTAAATGAGACGTTTGGGTTTATGGTATATGATTGAGACCCACTTGATGATGATGGTGATTTTGGTTGACGTTTAATGTGACTTTAGCTCAGAATCAGAATCAGAATGGGATTTATTCGCCATGAAAGTTTGCACAGACAAGGAATTTGCTTTCAAATCAAATAAAATGTATTTGTATAGCCCTTTTTACACGCAAGCATGTCACAGAGGGCTTCACATATGCCCATAGAACTGCCCCTCAACCAACCTAAACCCTCAAGGAAGACAAGGAAAAACTCCCAAAAAACTCAACAGGAGAAAAAAATGGAAGAAACCTTGGGAGGAGCAATTCAGAGAGGGATCCCCTCCTCCAGAGACGGTTGGTGAGAGAGAGGAGCAGAACACAGGCTAAACATAGTCATACAGTGTCGATGGGTTTTTAAAACACCAAAATCCATTGTTCAACTTTATAGATGTAGGACAGGACCGGGAGACTTGCGACCAGGTCCAGCGTTGGCTGACCGACAACCTGCTTTGGCAGGAAGGTGCATACAATAAACATATACCTAAAATTTAAATATGTGGACTATCTATACTAAGGGTACATAAACTAGCAGTACTAAGTGGGATTAGAATAGAATTAAATATACAATAAAATAAAATATAAGTTGCCGTAAATTACAATATAAAAATACAAATATTACAAAAAATACAAATGTACAAGATACCATTTTGTAATGCAGTGCAAAAAGCAGTGTGTTTTAAGCAAGAAGTCATTAGAGTCAGTGTGGTCCCTTGGCCTTGTTGAAGAGGCCAACAGCGGAAGGGAAGAAACTGTTTTTGTGGCGTGAGGTATTGGTCCTGATGGACCGCAGCCTTCTGCCGGAGGGGAGTGACTGAAACAGGGAGTGTCCAGGGTGGGAGGAGTCGGCAACAATCTTCCTCGCTCGCCTCAGGGTCCTCGAGGTGTGCAGGTCCTCGAGGGTAGGCAGATTGCAGCCAATCACCTTCTCAGCAGTGCGGATGATACGCTGCAGTCTGCTCTTGTCCTTGGCAGTGGCAGCAGCGTACCAGACGGTGATGGAGGAGGTGAGGATGGACTCAATGATGGCTGAGTAGAAGTGCACCATCATTGTCTTTGGCAGGTTGAACTTCTTCAGCTGCCGAAGGAAGTACATCCTCTGTTGTGCTCCAAGCCTAGCATGCATGTGTCCCTTGAGGTTGTGGCACTGAAAACAAACAAAAAGAAAATACTAATTGCAATTTCACATGATGTTCTATTTGGGTGATTGCCTGCTTTTCATCCTGAATTTTGTGGTATTTGCTGCTGTCGAAAGTAACGATAAAATGGCGATCATTCATTCAGATTGTCTCTTGGTTCTAAAGGCTCATTTCTAAGCCCTCCATGGGGTATTGACAAGTCATCATACATGTCAGATAATAATTTTCCTCCGAGAGTAAAGGCCCTGTGACACCAGTGCGAAGTAAAATTGTTATTGTGTCTACTCATCCCTGGGCAGGAATGCTGTATGAACAGAGCTGATAACCCCTGTCTGTGCGATGATTGCCCATGTCGTCATTTCAAAAGTTCCTGTCAGAGTCTTAACAGTCTGAGCTATTAGTGGTTGCAGTCTTTTTGGTGTTGTTAGGGCTGTTGTCAAAATGGCCCCTGACTATACTTAACATAGCCTTGTCCACCCTCTAGCACCTAGCTAGCACACTGCGCTACTCCAGCTGCATGTTGTCAACAAGCATATTATTAACCACCACTGCCTCATGCCCTACTTTCCCCCCTTTCAAGACTTCCAATCGTTTATTGAACAATTGGTCTAAAAAAACAAAACGTTCAAAACGGACCATTTGCATGCCAGGGTCTGGAGTAATGTGACAAACGAGGGGTGTCTGAGTGTTTGTTCTCAGAAGGTTAGTGGAGCCTGTGATCGTTCCCTTCAAAAGGCCTGTCCTCCCCACCCCCGACCGTTGACCCCCCCCCCCCCCCAGCCTCCTCGCCAGCCTGCACCTCTGACGCAGCCCCAGCCAGGAACCACCGTGTCCTAATGAGTCCCACGGGGCACTGCGGGGGCGGGAACACAGAGGGTCCTGGAGAGACGGAGGGGGGGGGGCGTGACTTCGCTGATTTTCACCCCGTCTCTCCCTATCCAGAGACGTGTCTAACAGGATGAGGGTGCTGGTCCCAGCGTTTCTCTCTCCCCCCCCCCCCCCCGTAATGTTACGTAACCAGGGGCAGGCAGAGGGGTGGGCTGCCTGTCATCTCCACGGGGCTGGGGTCAACCCACAGTCCTCTAGCTGTCCCTGAGCTAACTGGAGCAAACAAATCTGTCCCCTGTCCCACATGCTACCTCCGCTATAGATGTGGTGCTGCACCTAGGGGGGACTACAAGCTAAAGCTGATGTTCATAGGAAGGCCAGTGTGCTGGATCATGGGAAACCATACCCAAGGTGCTGTGGCGTGACTCAAGGCTGTGTTTGGTCTGACTGCCTGATCTGTCACTGCTGTCTCGCACGTGTCCGTGTTGTCTAGACGACGCTTCTGGTTCTCAGTGGCCTGTAGCAGGCGGTATATTCAGCTCCGTTCATTTTCCAGTCACCTTGCTGACCACATTCCTGCTGACGCGCACGTAAACATCCGTTACATACACCCCACCGCCACCTCAAACCACTGAGGCCTGTTGAACTGGCCGATGGAATGTGGTACTTCGCTAAGATATTGACGGGTTGTCCTTCGGTCATTTCAAAGGGCCTAAATGGTTGTCGTGTGGTGATTTCAGTCTGTGTAGCGACTTCTTTTGAACACACACTGGCCATTTTGTCCAAGGTTAAGTGCTAGCCGTAAACGGGGCATGCTGTTGAAAGCTGAAGCCTCTAGTTGAGGGCTATGTTTTTGGGGGGGGATTGATGGAAATCCAAAGTTGTGACAAGCCTGCGCCGTAATGGACGTGAGTGCGGCCGTCAACCGCAGCGTCGCGTGACTGCCGTGTGTTTGTGTATGTCGGCTGCGAGTCCGAACTCCACACCCGCGCTGGACCTGGGGTTTGCCTTTGAACATGCGCCCTCACCCACGCACACGGGAGGTCAGCTCCGCTTCAGAGACAAACGCACAGGGCTGACTGCACGATTCATATTCCGCCTCTCCCCCTCTCTTTCAGATTACGTATACTTTGAGAATTCCTCCAGCAACCCGTACCTGATCCGCAGAATAGAGGAGCTGAACAAGGTTAGTACGGCCTGCCCTTTACATCGTGCTAACCTGTGATGTCACAGGGTTGCTACAAACATGCTGACACCTCCAGCCTGTTGGACATTCATCATCTGACCTGCTAGACATGGTTTAACCCACACCTGGTCTGGTTTCCATCTCTCTCTCTCCCTCTCTCCCACACACCGTCACCCTCCCACACACACACACCCCTCCCCAATCTCACTCACGTAGAGCCCTGTTCCTTGCCTGGTCTTCCCCAGGCACTGAGTTAGCCAGAGTTAGTCCTGCTACTAGTGACAAGATGCAGTTGTAGGAGCCACTTGCATAACTCCAGCGTGGCGGGGTGGGACACAGGCTGGTTTCCCAGTCAAAGGATTAAGCTCATTTATGTAACACTCTTAAATTGAAGGGGTTTGTGGCAAGCCAGGAGAGGACTCCATTTTTTTTCTGAGTGCTAATGGCCGTACAAGAGAGATGGATTTTAGTCTGTCTGTGTGTTTGGTTGTGCTGTGTGTGTGTTTGTGTGGGGGGTGGGGTGGGTGGGGCACACAGATTAGGAGCCCAGAGACAGGCCTTGGTGTGTGATTTCTGCTTTCTCTCTCTTCAGATCATGGTAAACCCAATGGTAAAGAAGGTTCTTCTCACGCCCAACATCTTCCTCTCAGCCCCCAGTTTAAGTTGTAGCATATTCCACATCCAAGTACATCTACTGCATGTTCACCAGATAGGCCACGTTATCCGTTCATTAGATGGCAAATCCACGAATGTCTTCAACAGCCTCTTGAGTTGATTAGGAAACTGTCAGACGGTCACCTGGTTTGGTGCCTACAACTGTCAGTCACCCTCGTTGTCACGTTCTCTCTCAGACTGCCAATGGGAACGTAGAAGCCAAAGTGGTGTGTCTGTTCAGGAGGCGGGACATCTCAGGCAACCTCAACACCCTGGCCGACAGCAACGCACGTAAGTACTTCCTGCCGGCGTCCTCCATGGCTTCCGCGCCACACACACTCCCCAACTGCCTCTGTTCCAGCACCGCTCACCTGGCCACCACCTGTAGTCTCATCTGCACCAGCCTGCTCCCCTGGCCCTGCTTCCTGGATCAGGCGGTGTATCTAGACATCTATCTAGACTCTTTGTTCTCTGGGGTTAAGTGTAATGACTCCACTGCGAAGGTGCTTAGTCAACAGTCTATCGCAGGTCAGAGTGTGGAATGCGTGTGGAGAGGTCACAGCTTTATTAGCGGCTCGTGGAGCGCAGGCTTTGTCCTCGGCGTAGAACAGGTTTACGATCCCAGTCAGAGCAGGGAGGGGATGCTGGGCGCGCGGCGCGGGGGCCCTGTGCGGACCGTCGGCCCGCGGAAACCACAGCGCTATAGCTCTGCCGTCTGGGGGAACGGGCGCTGTGCGAACGTGGTCGAGGGCGGTCGTCTTCTGTGGGTAGGAGTTAAAGCCCCCCCAAGTGACACGTTTTAGGAGGAAGAGACGACACGGGGGGGGGGTGGGGGGGCGGTGACGCGAGGTGTGGAAGTAGCTTAGCTAGAGATGTGCTGCTAATGACATGCATGCAGACAAGGGGGGAGAAAGAGGGAGGGAAATAAGAACTAGAGCCCCCGATTGGATTCATTCATTCATTACCCCCTGCCAGCCACCCTCCTCCCCCCCCCCCTCTCTGCTCCGGGCTGCAGCGCTCCAGACAAAGACACACTCTGATACTCACACCTCAAAATGGATGCAGAATCGCTAGCGTCTGGGATGCCACATTTGACTCCTCCCTTGAAGTAAGGCCTTGATCAAAAAAAATATTTTTTTTTTTTTAAAGCCTGCTTCGCGGTGACCTCGAGTACATTTATATCTATTTTAGGTTAATCCAAGATGCCGTTCGTGGGGGTGGAATCTTGGGCGTAAATTAAGTCGCTCGCATCTGTGAGGGGATTTTGCGACCCTTATGGTGACTCATGAACGGGCAGGCGTATGACTGCAGGGTAAGGAGACGGTACCTTCCGGGCCTCGCTCCCCCAGGCCAGAGAGCGTGCGTTTCTGTGGAACGCTCTGTAGGTTTGCGACCGTAGCGCAGGGTTCACTCCTGCTGAAGTGATTCTGTCAGGGCCGTGTGTGAAGGCGCAGACACAGCAGCACATGACCGTGCTCAGGTCTCCGAGCTTCTCTGGGGGCCTGCAGGGGAACACACACACACACACACACCTCTCCAACTGGCTCAGACCAGCACAACCAAGAGGAGAAGGGGAGAGAGAGAAGGAGGGTTGTCCCTTAAAGAAACCCTGCGTAAAACACGGGTGGGCTGTCAGTGAGCCTGGGCATCGAAACGTGAAACTACACACGTGTCGATGTGAGATGTCGAGCGTGCTTCATGGGACATCATGTTCAGAGATGTACTGCTCGGTTAACAGTTATCATCCTCTGATTTTGCATTTGCCTCTTTAAAAAATGTGTTACAAAAAATATAAGTCACAACAAACAAACGGGGGTGGAAAAAAAGGTTTTCTTAGGGTCCTAACGCTTCTGATTTGATGACCCTATAGTGAACAGGTACAGGGTGTGAACAGGGACAACATGTGCTGTATCCATCCTCAGAGATTTCAAACAAACAGGCCTGACACTTTGGTGTGAAGGGGGTTTAGAGAGAGAGAGAGAGAGAGAGAGACAGAGAAATATAGAGGGTCAGAAATCTAAAAACGTTGAGGTCCTACTTTTGGGACCAAGTCAGAGGCCATCTTGTCTGGTCCACTCCTGTCCCCCTCTCCATCCAAACACACACACTCTCACACACACAGGAAGTGAGTGAGATGCTCGTCCACGTCGTCCTCCTCTCCTCCTGAGGCACTGTCCTGTTATACAAGACCTGAGATTCCCCCTCTCTCTCCCTCTCTCCTTCTCCAACTGTACCACCTCTTCCTCCTCCCCCTCCAGACCCCCCGCCTGCTCCCCCCTCCTCCTCCTCCCCCTCCTTATCCCTGGGCCCAGGCTAGCATGCTGCACAGAACAAAAGGCCCTTGATGTGTCCCACAGGATCACGGCACGCAAGGGGTTAACTTTGACTGGCCTTGTGTCTTTGTCGGGGAAGTCTCTGCGTGCGTGCGTGTGTGTGCGTGCGTGTGCAGAGGGAGGGAGAGAGCAATGTATGTATATCTGTCTTTCTGTATGTCTGTGTGTGTGTGCTTTCTTTTTTCTCAAGCGTGTGTGTGTGGGTGGGAGAGGGGGGTGCTAGATGGGGGGGATGGGCGCCTCAGGTTTGGTGCACAGGGTTTCCTACTTTGTCTGGCAGGGACTAGCCGGACAAGGGGAGGGAGGGGGGGAGGGAGGGGGTGGTAGGGGTGGCAGGAGGGGTTAACAGCAGGGGGGCGTGGCCTGAGGTCCCGCCCCCTTCTCTCGCTGACAGGGTTTCCTGTGGCTGAGTGCAGGGGCGGAGTCCACAGAGATGGAGCGATAGAGTCCTGCCCCGTTCCCCCCTCCCCCCGCCCCGTCCTCTCCACCACCTCACAAATTACTCATCCGCCTAAAATTAAGAAGGCGCAATCTAGCAGTGGAAACATGCGACACAGGGCAGATGTATGTAGGGTGTCCATGTGGTGGAGGCAGCATTGTTTTTAAGTGTTCCTTATTTCCACCCTGCTAGGCTGTAGATTATTCGGTGAATCGTTTTAATGACTGTGAAGTCCGATTTAAAGGGGGTCTCTCCCATAGAGACGAGTAGATTACTTTTATGTTTTTTTCTGTACGGTGTGGTCACATAATGGGCCAGTTTGTAGTTAAGTATCACATTTTATGTATAAATAAATAAATGAAACATGACAGGAAATGCAGTTCATAAATGAGTCGGTATCAAACGTTTGCATTTATGATGTGATATCAACCGTACCTGATTCAGGCATCGTGGCGAATAAATGACGCGCGTGTGTGTGTGTGTGACAGGAGACTTTGAGGAGGAGTCCAAGCAGCCTGCCGTGTCTGAACAACAGAAACACCAGCTGAAGCACAGAGAGCTCTTCCTCTCTCGGCAGTTTGAGTCCCTCCCCGCGACACACATACGGTGAGAGACAGAGCAGCAGCAGCAGCAGCCGTCACTAACGCGGCAGTTTAACCTGCCAGCCCTCACCAGCAACATGGCGTCAAGTCAGCCGTGCACAGGCAACCTTAAGTTAAATCGCCTAGGAATCGAACCCTGGAAGACTATTACACCACTTGTGTGATAAAGATTTGCACGTTAGAGGTCAGCTATGACATCGAACTCCCTCCCTTCTCGATAATGAGATATGGTGGGAAAATGTTTTTTTAACAGGCTTGCCACCGACATGTTTTTGTTTAGTCGCATTATTATAGCTGGGGATAGCTTGTGCAACATGGGAACCTGGTTGACCTCTCAATGGCCCTCATACTGACATCTTGTCTTTCATTCTCATATTCTCTCTCTCTTGGTGTCTCTTTATCGGTTCTCCCCCTCAGAGGAAAATGCAACGTCACACTCCTGAACGAAACAGATGTCCTGGCTGGGTACCTGGAGAAGGAGGTCAGCAATGTTACACACTTTAGTAGAACTATACACTTAGTAGACCTAAACACCCTCATATCACTTAAAACGTGTTATGCACTTAAAAAGGCAGTTTTGTTTTTGCATTCAGCTTTGTTATAACACAGTTTACTGTGTGTGTGTGTGTCTCCAGGACTGTTTCTTCTACTCGCTGGTGTTCGACCCCGTCCAGAAGACCCTGCTGGCTGACCAGGGGGAGATCCGGGTGGGATCCAAGTACCAGGCTGAGATCCCAGACAAGCTGGCTGAAGGTGGGGGTCTGAAGAGGGGTTAGGATTAGACAAGGTGGCCAGCCTGTCTGCTTTTACACTGTTACACACACACACACACACACACACCTAAAGGACTGCCACTGAAGTACTGACTCAGTCTCTGTTACAAAGCCATGTATCACATGATTGAATGATGTGCCTGAATAGAGACCTGGCAGACACAGTACACACTCCAGGCTGCTGGTGGAGGAACACTAAGAAGTTCATTGGTGTCTGGTTGGCCTTCTCCCCCTCTCTGTCTCTTTCTCTCTCTCTTCTCCTCCTTCCTTTCTCCGACACCACCACACACACCGTCACACACACACCCCTGTAACCGCTGCTCCTCCTGACCAGGTGAAGCAGACAGCCGCGTGCAGGAGAAGCTGGAGACCAAAGTGTGGGACCCCGACAACCAGCTCAAAGACCCCCAGATCGACCAGTTCCTGGTGGTGGCACGGTGAGGCCCCTCCCCCCCCCCCCCCCCCCCCCCCCTCCCAAGTCATTTTCGCGAACGCCCACCCCTGTTACCCTGGTTACTTTACCACCCTGGCCCCTGTTGCCATGGCGATGCCGGGGATTGTCAGAGGTGGCGAGCGATGCGCGTGGGGCAGATGTCCACTAGGCTGGTGTGAACTCCCCCCCTCCCCCGGCCCCTCCACCCCGAGGGAGGTTTTTGTATTGAACAATCAGCTCATGATTTCCTTTAGTGATGGTGGCTCGGCACACCAGGTGTGGTGTTGGAAGACGATCTGACCAGGGCTCCCGCTGCTGGGTTTTCTCCACAAGTCTTTTGGAGGGAATGGAGCTAATGTATGTAGTGGGTCCCTCCTTTGTTGGTCGAGTCAAGCTAGAGGGCCATCTAGTGGCCACTTGACGGAACCTCTCAGATGGATTCAATCCCAATTGGAATCGTTCTCATTGAGGCTGGGGGAAAACGAATTTCTTCTCAGTAGGATTGTTTTTTGTGGTGTACAGATTCAAGTTGAATAAAGGGAAGGGTGGTGGTGATGATGATGGTGATGATGATGAAGGTGCTGATGGTGGTGGTGTGTCTTGCAGGGCCGTAGGGACGTTTGCCCGAGCCCTAGACTGCAGCAGCTCCATCCGCCAGCCCAGCCTGCATATGAGCGCTGCAGCCGCCTCCAGAGACATCACACTGGTGAGACACACACACACACACACACACACACACACACTGAACACGCACGCAGTGAAGCATGACACAACAATAACTGCTCAATAAAGCCCCTCTCTCACTCCCCTTGTTCTGTCTTTCTCTCTCTCTCTCTCTCTCTCTCTCTCTCTCTCTCTCTCTCTCTCTATCTCTCTATCTCTCTCTCTATCTCTCTCTCTCTATCTCTCTATCTCTCTATCTCTCTATCTCTCTATCTCTATATATATATATATATTCTCTTCCCCTCGGCAGTTCCATGCCATGGACACTCTGCAGAAGAACGGCTACGACCTGGCCAAGGCCATGTCCACGCTGGTGCCCCAGGGGGGGCCGGTGCTCTGCCGGGACGAGATGGAGGAGTGGAGCGCCTCCGAGGCCATGCTGTTCGAAGAGGCGCTGGAGAAGTACGGCAAGGACTTCAACGACATCCGCCAGGACTTTGTGAGTCTGCTCGTATAAAACACACACACACACACACGAGCAACACATTCGAACCACATTCCTTTTGTGGGAGCTGGTTCTTCCTGTACTCCTTTCCATCGTCGGGTTCATTTGGTGGGCTTGAGTTTGAGCCGACGGTGCAGACGTCTTCACACAGACAATGGATTTTTTTCCCTCTTTTGTCCCCAGTTGCCCTGGAAGTCTCTAGCCAGCGTGGTTCAGTTTTACTACATGTGGAAGACCACTGACCGCTACATCCAGCAGGTAAACACACAAACACACACACCCACGCACTCTCTCTCTCACACACACACACAGACACACACACACGCACTCTCTCTCTCACACGCACACACACGCACACACACACACAGACGCACATCTCACATTACGAGCAACCTGAATTTTCCATAATGTAACCTGAGCAAAATGTAAATTTACCAACATTAACCATACCGGTACTTCCATTCCTTTGTTTCCATCTTTGTTCTCAGAAACGTCTGAAGGCGGCGGAAGCGGACAGCAAGCTCAAGCAGGTCTACATCCCAACATAGTGAGTAACAGGCCGGGCCAAGTTCCCAGCTCAGCACCATTGTATCATGCAATGTCACCCAGAGCTTAACACCAGCCCATAGATGTTAAACCAGGGACATAAACCCCTGAACAACATCCGTGACTAGGAAAACCTCCCGGGAGACTAAAATGGAAGAGCAATAAAGTGATAAGTATGTCGACAGCCATATGCCTAATATTAATACATCAGAGGCATGATGAGATTCACATTAAATGACAAGCACCCAGTAGTGTTGGAGGGATACGGAACAGGGTCATTCCGTCCTCACCACCACGTGTCTAAATGAACCGTCAGCCTCAAGGTCACGAATACTGACCCTGTTCCCTCCCTCTCCCCCCCCCCAGCACCAAGCCCAACCCCAACCAGATCATGGCCCCAGGCAGCAAGCCTGGCATGAACGGGGCGGCAGGCTTCCAGAAAGGACTCAGCTGCGAGAGCTGCCATAGTGAGTCAGAGTCCGTCCGTCTTCCTTTCTCTCTCTCTCTACCTCTACCTCTACCTCTCTCTCTACCTCTCTCTACCTCTCTCTACCTCTCTCTCTCTACACACAGATATTTATGCCAGTGTGACGCACAGGAGCTATGACATGAGCTCGTTACTATTTAGTCATTCTCGGCTAACGTGTCTCCCCCTTGTGGCTTTACAGCCGCCCAGTCTGCCCAGTGGTACGCCTGGGGCCCTCCCAACATGCAGTGCAGGCTGTGCGCCTCCTGCTGGATCTACTGGAAGAAGTACGGGGGCCTGAAGACCCCCACACAGCTAGAGGGAGCCGCCAGATCTGGCTCCGTACGTCCTCCACACACACGCGCGCGCACGCACTCACATACACACACCCAACATGGCTCTCCCCTAAGTCCCAAAACGAAATCCTCTCACTTCCTGTCCAGGAGTCCACCCCCCGCGGTCACATGACCCGCCAGGAAGTGCAGGGGCTGTCCCCGTTCACCCGGAGCGAGGGGCGCGCCAAGCTCCTGGCCAAGAACCGGCAGACCTTCATCCTGCAGACCACCAAGCTGACGCGCATCGCCCGCCGCGTCTGCACGGACATCCTGCAGCCGCGCCGGGCCGCACGGCGCCCCTACGCCTCCATCAACGCCAACGCCGTCAAGGCCGAGTGTGAGTTGGAGCCGGACACACACACCACCCCCCCACCCTCCGTCTCCTGCTCTCACTCGCTCTCTAGATCGGACTAGACGAGTGTCGCGGCGTGGGTGCGACGAAGGTAAATCTCTTCTCTTCCTCCGCAGGTATGATCAGGCTTCCTAAAGCCACCAAGGCCCCTATAAAGAACAGGTCCATCCCTCGACCGTCCCTGGCCACCATAGTGAAGGATCTGGGTAAGCGCCGTCACGGACGACATCTTCACGCGCGTCACCAGTCTTTCGTCCCGATGTCCTCCGCTTGTCAGTTCTCCTGATGTGTGATGCTTGTCTCCCCAGCCGTGCAGGCCCCCCTGAAGCTGAAGGCTCCCAGAGGGGCCCCGACACCTATCAACCGTAACCAGGCCAATCAGCCTCGCGGGGGCTCTGGGCTGCTGGGAAAGAGGCCCTTTGATAGCGTGAGTAGAGCCCACCCCTGAACACACACCCCCTCGGCGTGTACATACTTGGTTCACATACACACAATGATCTCCAGATCCCCACACTTACAGTATTTCCCTATCATAATGGATATCTCTTACTTCCTATATTGCTCCCCCCCAGTTCAGCATGTTTTGGCTTCAGGTGGCGGACATGACAAACAGACTGGTGTTCTAGTCCTTCTGTAGTCTTTAGTCCTTCTCTTGGCTACTGGAACGGACATGCTTGGCACATGCAATTCCGTTTTCCTGTTCTCAGTGTGAGCTTAGCTGACCATCTGTCTCTCCTGCACTGTGTCCCAAGAACAAAGCCGCGTCACCAAAGCATGAGCCGAGAAACTCCATCTACAAACATCCACCCCTCCTCACTGCTCTTCCCCTCTCTCTCTCTGTCATTGGTTACAGGCAGCGGGGCTGCCCTTCTCCACCAATGGGAGGCCGTTCACGTCGGGAATGCGGACCACCTCTCAGTCTGTGATCAAGCGTCAGAAGGTGAACCAGGGAGACGCCCCCAACCCTGTGGTGTTTGTGGCCACCAAAGACACCAGGTGGGTTCGCCTCACCGCAGGCATGAAGTACCTCATTGGCCTTCCGCACCAATGGCACTTTCTAGTCTTTGTTCGAAGGGTACACATTCTGTTAGAAGCTGAAGGTTTAAACCTGCGTTTTTGTTCCTTGTCCGCCCCCACAGAGCTCTGAGGAAACACCTGACCCAGTCTGAGATGCGCCGGGCTGCCAGGAAGCCCCACCTGCCTGTCCGGATCAAGCTGCCTCCCCGGCCCCTGGCCACACCCATCCTGCCCTCCAGCACCAGCGAGCCAATCGTCCTGGAGGACTGAGGGGCGGAGCCTGTTCAGGACACGGCTGTAGGAGGGTGCTCGCGCCGGTCCTCTGCTAGGCAGCGCACGCCATACCAGTCGTCTTTTCTTTTGGTGTTTTTTTCTTTTTCTTTTTCTTTTTTTTTATTGTATTTTCTCCTTTTCTTCATCTTCTGTTACTTCCCCAAAGTGCAATTGTGCTTATTTACACACACACACACACACACACACACACACTCGAGTGACACGCAAATACATGTAAATCTTGAGACATACACATTTACACTGACATGCTGGCACCAGATTTTGGGGCTTTGTAGTATTTTATTCCGGCTTCATTTTGCTTCCTTGTTTGGCTCCCCTTTTTTTATTGGCTAATATTTTAAACTGTGTAATTTAAATCAGAAATATTTCTCATCCTGAAATAATGGTGATAAAGCACACTTTATTTTTTTCCTCCGGGTCTATCTTATTTGTGTAAATATTCGCAACATTTGAGGGGGTGGCTCCTATTGGTTTTGGGGGGGGGGGGGGGGGGGGAATTGGGGAGGTTTTTTAAGCATGTTTTCTTTATCTGGAAAGTTCTATTTTGATGATAACTTCACTGACATGTTTCATCATAAATTGGAGAGGTTGCAGTAAAGTGCTCGGTGTGTGTCCGTGTCTGTTGTCCATACCTCAAACGTGTCCATTTGCAATCATGTGTCCCTTACAAGGCTTTCACACTATCTCCCCTGTCTTTCTGCCTCCCACAGCCGATTGAGAACCCCCACTGTCTCTGAAAGGTTTTATTTTGTTTTACCCCCCACCCTTAGTGTTGCAGTAGTATTTGTTCAACTCTAGTAGATTGTCCCAGTCAATTCGAGTCTGGTCTTGACCCGTATCACTTGATTTTAAAAGCCAGAGGCCGATGTGGATCTGTCTATGGGCCTTAATGTAAAGAATTGGGGTATCGTTTTAATTTTGACCCCCAACAAGATGAGGATTGGAGTGCAACGGTACTTTACCATCAGCACTGTGCTCGAAGGGGAAGAAATAGTTGGTTATGTATGTAAACAGGTTGGGAGAGTTCATGAGTAGGTTTGGAACATATTTCAATCAGTGGTGGGTTGATATGAGTTTAATTGTGGCGTGTTTGATACATGCGACATGAACAGTGTTGGCTTTGAGGTACTTGAGTTGTGATGACGGGGATGAAGCTGTGTCTAAGTGAAGGAGTCAGAAACAAGCCATATAGACAGGGGCTTGATTCGAAGAGGCCCCCCCTCCCCCTTCCTTGTTTTCTCCCTGTGCATGTTGATGCCTGTCCCTCTGAAGGCTTATAGTAGGTCGCTCCACTTTAGTTTAGGCCACAGCAAAATGACAATTGACTGTTGGACTTTGGGTTTATTTTAACGACACAGGCATATGTTACAGGCTAGTTAACGGATGGTGTTATTTCTAAACAGCAGCAGTATGTGCTGAGGAGGATATGATAGGAAGTTCCAGTCATGTCTCGAGTAGTGAGTTGATTTGGTTTGAGTCTTTATTTCCTGTTACCCTTGTTTGAGTGAAAGGGTTAATGGATGAAATCGATGCTAAATTGGATATTATTATTCCTCGTTCTCCCTCAGGCTTGGTTCATTAGCCAGTGAAAGGGTCACATGATGGATTTATAAGCGCAATGTGGGCTTTTGTAATGTTTCTAAAACAAATTCAAGTGTTAAATGCAAAGCAAATACTAACCTGAAAAAAAGACTGGCTTATTGGAAACTTCAGTGTTTTTTATATAAAATCTGAAAGCTTGTAATTACTCCGAATTGTGGAGAGGGTTGCAATCCTGTACATGTAAACATTGCTCTCCTTCGATGGGTGGGTTTGGGATGGGATGGGGGGGGGGGGGGGGGGTTGGGCAGGCAGGACAGAGGGCTACATTCAAGGGGAGAGGGGTTAGAATTTTGTAAGTTGGAGAGAGAATTATGCTAAAATTAAAAACTTTTTTTCTCAAGTGTTTTTTTATTCCAATGTCTCTGTATCCTTTAATGTATCTTGATAAGAAAAGAAATAAAGATTTTTTTTCTTTGTGGTCGTATAAGGGCTGTCTTTGTCATTGTCTCATTCTATTTAACTCTAGATTTGGTCACAAATAATACACATTTTAGTTCTTTTTTTACATTCCTGATAATGCATTTGTTTCATTGAACAAAAGCTGATAAGGGACAACTTGTTATTCCTGTTGGAGACCTAATGCAACCTTTTAGTTTAATGTCATATAACCTATAGTTGAATTTACTGAATCATAAGTGATGCAAGCTGGTAGAAGGAGGTTTAAAATATGTATTTTCTTTTTCAATCACGTCAGACCAATTTCATTACCACGTTTAATTATTTAACAGACAGTATTTAATTATCACGTCACTCAGGTGTGAGCTTTATCTCCTGCAATTGGGGTGAGAATTGACACAAAGTAGGTGTGTATGTACCCTGTAAGCTTGCCGTTTGAAATCAGGCATTCATTGTTTATTGAGCCGTGACAATGCCTAATTTGATAAGGGGTCTTTTCCTACTGGTTTGCGACAAATTAACGTAACGAACCTATAACCGGATTGGCTTGCTTCGAATAGAATGGGCTACTAGCCTTCCGGCCATGATTGGTTAATTCGTACAGCCACTGACGTTCAACGTTGCACAGCTGATCCTCATTTTAAAGAGAACGCGGGAGTAGGAATTAGGTCAAGTTAAAAGGTTGCGGATACAGAGGGTTATTGCGTGCTACTCAAAACAAAGCAGTGTAGTACACGTCGTGGTGTGTGCATCTTAATACACTTGTAGATTAGGGTTACTTTTAATTATATTGCTCTCTCCAAACAACAGCGCCTGACGCATTTTTGGAGAGGCATAACGGACATACAAGAAGCAGTCCGGTGATTAATCCTCAATTCGCGATCATGTTTGAGGTAATTGTTTGAACATGGCTTTAAAATACGAATTTACGTTGTGTATTTAAGATGTTCTCAAGTGTTGGAGCGGGTTATGTGCAATGTCGGTTTTGCCATTGTCACAATATTGGGACAATAAAGCCATGGTCTCATTGCCATGGCCGTCAGCCTAACATTTTCTTATAACATATGGTCTACTGCCTCCAACACTAATCCTTTTGTCATGCTCTTTTCCTCAGACCAGTGATGACATGCTCATGTTTCCCTTTGAGGAGGAGATGGTAAACAGCCTTTTCTCTGAGGAGACCATGGATGGTAAAGTCTTGTCGTTGGCAGAGTCTCTCCTGCCCCTGGTCGAGTCTCCCTCCTCGCCACTGATCCCCTGGATGTGCTCCACGCGCTACAAGACGGAGCTGTGCAGCCGCTACGCTGAGACTGGCGCCTGCAAGTATGCCCAACGCTGCCAGTTCGCCCATGGTCTCCAAGACCTCCACATGCCCTCTCGCCACCCCAAGTACAAGACTGAGCTGTGCCGTACGTACCACACAGCGGGCTACTGCATCTACGGCACCCGCTGCCTGTTTGTCCACAGCCCGAAGGAGCAACGCCCGGCCTGCCGCAGGCGCAGAAACGTCGCCTGCCGCACCTTTGTCTCTTTTGGGGTGTGTCCCTTTGGCACGAGGTGCAACTTCATCCACGTCGAAGGCCCTGGAACTGCCACCCCAGATTCTGACAGTGCAGAGGAGGAGAGAAGCCCCCTGCCTGTCCCCTCCAAGCCCCTGGCACATCCCCAGTCCCAGGAGTGGAAGCCCCGAGGGGCCCTGTGTCGCACCTTCAACAGCTTTGGCTTTTGCCTCTACGGCACTCGCTGTCGCTTCCAGCACGGCCTTCCCAGCGCCGTCAAAGGCTCTCACCACAGCCAGACTAGCTCCTCTCAGCTGGCTGGGGGAGCCATGTCTCCAGGCTCCCTGTTCTCCTCCTCCTGCTCCTCGCCCACCTCGACCCTGGTATCCCCCCTGGACCCAGAAGACTCCTCACCTCTGACCACCCCAGCAGAGCAGCCCATGGCCCACAACGCCTTCACCTTCTCCTGCCAACACCTCAACGACCTGCTGCTCCCTCTGGCGCTCCGCCTGCAACAGCTGGAACAGTCAGACCACATCTATAAGGGGGCTGATGCCCTGTAGTTACGCTAGTGCAAGGGATAATTAATGAACTAGTTTAGTTAATATTATAATTGTGTAACCCATTGCACCTTTCGTCCATTTTGTTTTGTAGCAGTTGACAGGATGATTGTATTTGACTGACCTTTTTAAATAATTTTTAATTACTCTTGAAATTCACAGGCCCAGAAACTTTTTGTTCAAATTTAAATTGGACTTTTTTAAACTTGTACATATGGATACTTTTTATACAATATTAATGTTGATATTTATGAATATTGTTAACTTAATGTTTTCATTTTAATATGAGCCTGAAATAAATCAGTGTTGAGTCCTTAACATTCCATTGTTTCACTGTTTTGTTTAAAAATCCATGTCGGTTTTTAAAAGGGGGAAAATGACTTCAGGGCAGCCTCCTTGATCTGTACGGACACAGCCACCACCTTATCAACCTTAGCCTTATAAAAGCTTTACTTGCCAGTCTAAGAAGCATTAGGCTACTATTGGAAGGCACGCTCACCAAGCTGTTGGAGGCAGTCAGACATCCTGGCATGCCTGATTCGTGACAGGCTGGAGGAGGATGGGGTGTTTCAAGAAACTGCCTGCTTTCTGCATTGCCATCTGGCGCTCATGTGCTACCCAGGTTGTTGAACTAAGGACAAGTGACCTTATTTGAGGGCAGTACAAACACCAGCAGAGGTGGTCGCAGTTGCCTGCGCGGCATCAGTTGCGAACTTGGCGTAGGGGATGCGGCCCTTGAAAAATAACTGATTATTGATCATTTGTCTCCGCCATCAATACAAAATTGCCTAGCAACTCCGCTGCACTGTCGCCAAGCAACACTTCCTACACAAAAGCACTACTGGTGCAGTACAGTGCAAAAGCAAGTACTGGTCTAGCAATCCCGATGGGGAAACGAAGTTCGATACTACAACACTGGGCAACTGAAAGACCGGACAGTGATGGAAGGGTTCTGCTTCAAGGTGAGGGATTGGTTGAGAGCAAGGGACGTATGTTTGAGTGAAATTCGATTGCACCAATCATGACTGAAACCTAGCCTCTATCCGGAATATGTCAACAGTGCACATCAAGCGAGACTTCTGTGCACAATTTTGAATGTATTTTCCCAGCCAATTTAATTTCAACTACTTAAGCGGGTAAGTGATTGATCAGTGTGATACCCCCTTACAATCTGGCATCTCAGTTTACTTTTGTGGTGGGTGGGTGGGTTGTAAATGAACTATGAGACACACAGTGAGTCCTAGACGTAGTTAGCTCTAGCTAACTAGCTACAGTAATGTTGCTTGGGAATGTAGGCTACTAGCAAATACTAGCTACAGTACCCCTGTGATCACCAGTTACACCAGCTATTTCTTCCAAATCTTAACGTTACCAAAATATCTGGTAAAATGCGAACTTCTTTATTGGTTATATTATAGCCTACAACGAGTCATTGCACCGTCGATTTTACGTTGAAAGCAATAACCTATCTCAGATAGCTATTTTGTTGACTAATTGTCTACAGCGAATAAGGTAGTGTGCAAAGTCTATCCATTTGCTACAGATAGTTTGTATTTGTCTTCAGATCTTTCAGCAGAGCTGCGGGTCAACCGGGAAGGCGCCGTGAGCATGGCGGACCGGGAGGAGAGGCGCTTCGCCGAGGTGCCCAGGGAGTCTGTCAAACTCATGGCGGAGAGCGCTGGAGTGGAGCTCACCGACGACGTGGCTGCCCTTCTGGCTGAGGATGTGTGCTATCGGCTCAGGGAAGCCACACAAGTAAATACAGCAGGAGATGCCTATCTCATGGATGTCACACCATAAATCGCGAAAATAACATGTTGTGTATGTGTGCTCCCGCACAGAGTAGCTCGCAGTTCATGAGGCATGCAAAGAGGAGAAAACTGACCGTTGAAGACTTCAACAGAGCACTGCGCTGGAGCAATGTGGAGGTGAGAGTATTTGCATGTCTATCTTGCTGTGTCCTACCTTATCTCATTGTAACCACACCCATACCTATGTTTTCATGGTCAGAATCGAACTTCCTGTGCTCTGTTGTCATCTGCCAGGCTATTTGTGGCTATGGTGCCCAAGACTCCTTACCATTTCGGCCCATCAAGGAAGGGGAACTGTTCTTTGTGGAAGACCGTGATATCAATCTGGTGGAACTGGCTCTGGCCACCAACATACCTAAGGGTTGTGCAGAGACCATGGTTAGAGGTAGTTAAGTCATATAAATGACTGGTTTCACCCTTTGCATGCATCACCACATCTCTTACAATCACATTAACGGCGTTCATGCTTGACTGTTATCGTTTGCTTTGCCAGTGAATGTGTCTTACCTGGATGGGAAAGGCAACCTGGAGCCACAAGGAACTGGTAAGAGATTAAAGAGATGATTGAAGACAGTTCAGAATGATGTGTGTGTGATAGAGAAGCTAAACTTGTCTTGTCTCCCTGACAGTCCCCAGTGCAGTGCAGACTCTCTCGGACGACTTGCTGAAGTATTACCAACAGATCACTCGTGCTATCCTCGGAGAGGACCCTCACCTCATGAAGGTATGTTTACATTTACATTTAATCATTTAGCAGACGCTCTTATCCAGAGCGACTTACAGTAAGTACAGGGACATTCCCCGAGGCAAGTAGGGTGAAGTGCCTTGCCCAAGGACACAACGTCATTTGGCATGGCCGGGAATCGAACCAACAACCTTCTGATTAATAGCCCGACTCCCTAACCGCTCAGCCATCTGACCCCAATCTGATAGTATGTTACTATTGAAGAATGTGACTGAGAGTCACAACTCAAATAAAAAGGTGACTGAAAGAATGATCTGTAACATTTCCTGTGTTTCTCCCATAGGTGGCTCTGTTGGATCTCCAGTCCAACTCCAAAATCGCCGCCCTTCTCCCGTATTTTGTTTATGTCATTAGCGGGGTACGTTACACTGAATAGATGTCATAACATCACAAACTTACACCATGTCACTCCATCAAATGTTCCATCTGGCCTAAACCCTGTTTCCTGCCTCTCCCCTCAGGTGAAGTCGGTGAGCCATGACCTGGAGCAGCTGAACAGGCTGCTCCACATGGTGAAGAGCCTGGTCCAGAACCCCTACCTGTACCTGGGCTCCTACGTGCGCAGCCTGGTGTCCAGCGTCATGTACTGCATCTTGGAGCCCCTGGCTGCCTCCATCAACCCCCTGAACGACCACTGGACCCTACGCGACTACGCCGCCATGCTCCTCAGCCACATCTTCTGGTGAGACGGCGCCACAGAGGGGGAGACTTGAGCCTGAGATTAACCTTCGACTCTGGATCAATTTAGCCTAGTTGGTACCTGGAGATGATACTGTCCTCTGTATGTCATTGTTTGAATGGCTGTGTGGATATAGGACCCATGGAGACCTGGTGAGCGGTCTGTACCACCAGATCCTGCTGTCCCTCCAGAAGGTTCTGTCCGACCCGGTCCGCCCCCTGTGCTCCCACTACGGGGCGGTGGTGGGGCTCCATGGCCTTGGCTGGAAGGTAACACGCGCATCCCTCCTGTGTCATCCCTGCACACTATATATATATATATATGTGTATATATATATGTGATGTATCAAATGTCTTCAACTCTGTCTTATTTGTGTGTGTGTGTGTGTGTGTGTGTAGGCTGTTGAGCGGGTGCTCTATCCCCACCTACCTGCGTACTGGGCAAACCTGCAGGCTGTACTAGATGATTACTCTGTGTCCAATGCCCAGGTCAAAGCAGACGGACACAAGGTCTATGGAGCCATCCTGGTGAGCAAAACATATCTCTCTCATGTGGTTTAAATAAGGAAAAGACTGGACGAACCCCATCTGCTACCACTGTGTGTCAACCAGCAACCCCCTCCCTTCCCCTCCAGGTGGCAGTGGAGCGTCTTCTGAAGATGAAGGCCTTGTCCCTGTCGCAGCCTGCAGACACGGCACAGCCAGGCTCCGGTGGTGGAATGGGCTTCAGGGTGAGCTCCCCTGGGCTCAGCCCCCCTCCCGAGCCCCTCTCAGAGCCCGCACTGGGCATCGCCAGCCACCTCCAGGCCGGCGGGGCGGGCTGCCCCTGGGAGGACTGGACGGCCGTGCCCCTGCCCGCCATGTACGGAGAGCTGTACTCCTTCTTCGGGGACAGTCTGGCGGTCCGGTTCAGCACAGGACCAGGGTTGGGAGGGTGCCCCCCTTTGCCCCCGGCCCTGTCTGCCGACACGAGGAAAGAGCCGTCCGGCTCAGCGGCCAACCCGGACACCGCCCGCAAGATGCCGCAGCTGACGGCCAACCTGAACATCAGCCCGCGCCAGGATGGCAGTCCTCGGGCGGAGCCGGCTCCACCCAGCCTGGCTGCCCCTGGGAGGTAAACGCGCATCTGCATCTGTGCTTCTGATTTCCGAACATTTCAGTTTGCGCCGCTTGTCTTGGAAGTTCTTCATGATTTATCTTGATTCTCTGTGTTTTTACTTCATAGTCTATTCCTGCCTTAAACGTCTTTTTGTTTGTTTGTTTGTTGTGCTTCTCCATCCAGGTCCCTGGCTCGCTCCTCCTCCTCCTCTTCGGTCCAGCGTTCCCGCTCCTCGTCCTCCAGGCCAGGCCAGCGCTCTGCGGGGCTGTCCCGCGACGTCTTCCCCAAAGCCCGCTTCCCCCCGCCCCAGGCCGGGCCCCCTGCCTTCTCCTTCCTCATTGGTGGACGGCAGATGGGCCGCCGTTGCCAGGGCCGCCGTTTCCAGACCAGCTTCAGCCCCCAGCCCCAGTCCACCGTGCCGCCTCGCGCCTACGCCCACAAACTTCCTGTCATCGGCAGGGTGGGCAAGCCCGTCCGCCGCTGGGCCTGTTCTCATTACTCCCTCCACCTGCCCCTCTGAGAGAGGTGAGAGGTGGTTGGAGAGGGGGAAATGGAATTTGGCTAAGCTGCTACTCTGCAGTTTGTTGTTGACTCATGCCCTATGTATACTGACACTGAAACCAAGAGACAGCCGTAAGCCAATAGCTCAGTTTCTGAGAAGAGAACCCTTCCGTCCCAAGGAGGTAGGGGAAGGAGACGAATATGTTTCAATATTGGAATTAGGCCCAGTGGGTGGAATTGCAGTTGGCAAGGAAAAAACTTCTAAAGCTCAACTTCAACAGTATCTTGACTATTATTTTCCTATCACGTGTATGTAAAATCCTGTACATATTCCATTTCATGGAATAAAAGGTGCTACAATATCACTCCATCTTTTCTTCTACATTTGGAACATCAGCACATGTCGATGGTTAACTGTTTTACTTCCATTGTTTTGACCCAATGGATTTCTCATAGCCTAAAGGAATGGGATACCGACCTGTCCCTTAAATATTTAAAGGTGAATAGTTAATGTGAGTATGGCTATTTGGTTTCAGTGGGCTCCAGGCTGCTCCCAGATGGCCAGTCAAGCGACGATGGTCCGCTGGCTGGAAGCTTGTCGGCATTTTTGCCGTGTCAGGTCTTTCTGGTTTCTCGTTCTCGGCTATGTTCTCTTCACCCTCTTTGGTGGGCTGGTGTTCATGGCCATAGAGATGCCCGTGGAGAAGACCCTGAGAGCCGACGTCCAGGAACTGAAAGAGAGGTTTCTAGAAGGGCACAGGTGCGTTAAAGAGAGTCAGTTGGACGACCTGCTCAAAAAGGCGCTGTCGACTGACCAGCGGGGGGTTTCTCTCCTGGAGGCGAGCAGTGAGGAGCTTCACTATGATTTCACCTCCTCTCTGTTCTTCGTCATTGTCACTCTGTCTACTACAGGTAAGACGAGAACTACTGATGTTTACAAGAGCCCTCATATTTACACAGGGTATTGTGTTTCAAAATAGTGCTGATAACGTATCAGAGAGTCTGATAAACCGAGATTGGGCCTTGTTGATTCCAATCAGCACGATGCTTTCTGTTTTTTCCTTTCTCTCTTTCACCCTCTCCCTCTCTCCTGCAGGGTACGACTTCTTCACCCCTATCTCAGAGGAGGCCAAGCTCTTCTGCATATTCTACTGCACCCTGGGCATCCCCCTGACCCTCTTCCTCCTCTCCTGCCTCTCCGACTTCCTGCTGCCCCTCCTCACCCACGGCCCTGTCCGCCACCTCCAGACCCACTGGGGGATGCCCCACTCTCGGGCGGCGCTGCTCCACACCTGCCTGCTGGCCCTCGTCATAGCGACGGTGCTCTTCCTGCTTCCTGCCATGGTCTTCTACTTCCTGGAAACGGAGTGGAGGTTCCTGGACGCGCTGTTCTTCTGTTTCCTGACTCTGAGCACCATCGGCCAGGGCGGCTACGCGCCGGGAGCCAGCTGGGAGCGGAGCTCCAGGGAGACCCTCAAGCTGCTCACGACCTGTGAGGCAGACTAGAGAGATCCCATTTCCAAATGCACACATGCTTGATAATGTGATCATACCTGTTTTTTATGTACTTTGTGGTAAGATTTGAGTGAAAATGAAAATGTCTCCTTATGGCGTTGGTTGTATTATTATAATTTTTTTACATGGATTTTGGTGTTGTCTCCCCAGGTTATTTGATGTTTGGCCTCATTGTGCTTCTGGCGTTCCGGGACACGGCCCTGGAGGTGCCTCTGGTCCAGGCGCTTTTCCGGATGTTCTCCGGCCCGAGGGAGGGAGAGCTCAGGGGGATGGACCTGGACGAGATGGTGCTCGGTGGTGACTGTGGACCCTCACGACGCTGCTACGAGGAGCCCCAGTACTCTCTCCCCATCTCGACCATCTCCTTCTGCCCCCTGGAGCAGCAAGGAATCCCCTCACCTGACCAGCCCAACCCTCCCCCTCTGGAGTACCCTACCTCCACCTCTGAGCCTGGGTCTACCTCCTCTCCAGACCCAGATACATAGATCCGATATGCTCCACCCGGTACAAACTACAATCAGCTCCAAAAGGATATGGACAGTGGCACTGCTATTTTGTCTTAGAACTCCTTTGGGTTGATTTCACATTCTTCAATGGCTATTGTTTTGAAGTGCAGACTCAGTCTTTTTCCATTCATACTGAGAGAACAGCTTAGAAAGTAAAGCCTTTTTGTACATGTTATCCCTCATTTAAGGTGCCAAAAGTATGGGAGGAGCAGTTTGACACTTTCTCAGCAGATGGGAATCTATATTAATATGACCACAAGGTGGTAGGCTAAACAATCTTTCTGAATTGTCCTATTTACTGATGCAGTGTGATTGTTCCATTTTTTAACAGTCCCTTTGATTAACAGATCATTGTACAGGCATGTTTGATAACAGGGGTGGGGTTAAGACAAGTGTGTGTTAGCACCTGTTCTATTGTCGTCTCTGCTTGTAGTGTAAAATACAGTTGAGTGCTAACAATAACAGTGTTCTATGCCAGTGTGTTCGTCAAGCCAAATAATCATATAATTAACTGTTAACCATGGCTACACAAGCTAACACGATAATTACTGGACTGTCTACATTGTAACAAGCCCCTATGGGCTGGTTGCTACTTTGTAGCATAGCATTGTGGTCAATGCTCTAGTTGTAGACTTAGTTATTGCCACGGCATTCACATCATTGACTTGCAGTTCCAATAGAGGAGTGCAGCTCTGTGGTTTGACAGTGGCTCGAGTCAGAGCTGCTGCTCTTGTCCCTCTATGGATGTGCTTGTGTGAGAGGGGCCCTTGGGCCACAATGACTCAGCCTGTGCCCAGTACTGGTAGCCCTGGCACCTCCTTACACACACACGCAGGCACACACAAACAGTGTAAACACATTCCCAGAAGTGCGTATTGGGTCATGCTGCTTATTAGGTCATTCTGAGGATGCTTTGACTTGATGCAGCCGACTGTGAATGCACTGAAGCGATAGGAGGGAGTTTGAGAGTAGGGGATATTTTTGTGCTCGTCAAAGCTTGGACATTATAAATTATTATTTGGAAAGGATGTCAACACAGTATGCACTTGAATGCATTGAGAAACATTTCATCGAATGACATGTTCTTAAATCATGCTAAATGTATCGAGTTTGTACATAATATCAGTTATCCAGTCAGTCCTTTTTTGTGTATAGCTGAGTCACAGGTTTAATCTCCTCAAATCCAGTTTCCGTTTCAACTGTGAAGTGGACAGACCGGTCAAATGGTCAACCAGGTCATCTGTGAGGTAAGTCATCATGACAGGCGTGTGTGGACCTAAGTGGCACGTTAAAGCTGCTCACACACACAAACACACACAGTCTCCATGTCGCCTCTCCAGCCAGCTGAGGGGTCACATGGGACCTAGCACCAGGTGGAGAATCTGTCACTTTGACAGAGTAGGGGCTTCCCTGCCAAGTCGCTGGATCACCAAGCTCCATGGGCCAGGATCAGTGGCTAGTTGTTGACATATCTTCACATTATTGACATGCAATAGACTATGCCTGTGATTTATAGTACCACATTCAAAGGCCAAAGGTAGAGCCAGACCTATGTTCAGATGGGATATACTATTTCTCAACTGCTTAAATACACGGTCTTTTGATTAAATAAGTATGAACAATGATGGTAGTGATTGTACATAGAAGACCGGGTCTTTCACAAAAAGCTTTGTGTGTTGCCACATTGATTTGACCTTGATAACATTTCCTTGAGAGTGTGTCCGGGTTCTCGATGGCTGTCTTGTTCTGTGGTTTTGATGGACAGAGGGCAGGTGTGTAGCTGAGCGTGTCTATATATACACAATGTGTATCAAGGTCGGGGGACTATGAGAGACAACGTTGGTGAGGACGCTCTGCTCTCTTCCGACCAGTCAAGCGTCTCCACACGTCCTCTCGAGAGACGACACGTCGTGGCCTTTTTTCAGTTGAGAAACTCAGTTTCTCCTCCGTCCTCGTCGTTTTCAGTTTGTATGCTTGATTTCCAGCTTGAGTTTTGAGCGTGTGACTAATGGGACTGACTTTGAAAGGGAGAGACGACTCCCACCATTGAGTGACCTTATTTACCGTTTGACAGGATGCTTTGAACCACCCGTGTGACTAAAACATTACACATATTAATCTTATACCATCACACAATGAGACCTTATGTATCCTTATCAGAGGATGATTAGTCACTCATTGGTGAAAGCAACTTGTTGTCTTCCGCCATTTTGGCTCATACATCATTGGATGTTAGATTTACAGCACTGCCCTCAAGTGCCCCACCACTCAACACACACACACACATCCTCTAACCCAGGTGGCAGTCACTCACCCTCTGAGGAAAACAGGAAGCAGTAAGAACCAATGGGTGGTCAACCGACAGGAAGTAGATTGTTGCTGAAAGATTTCTTCCTCTAAAAAAAGACACCCACAAAGGTGTCAATTAGAGAGATGTATGCTCGTCTGTCTGACTGACTACATACCAGAGTCTGGACTAAGTTAAGTAACCGTAACACTTTGCCTGGCTAGAATAGTCTGCTATTGTTTGAGCAGCTTGTCAGGTATGCGTTCCCTCAAACTGATGTATGGGCCGGTCATCCTTTTGGAGTTTCCCTCCAGTTCATACCATTTGAACTGATTGTGACCCCAATCTTCAAGCTTTTAATCCCAACAACCTCTGTGGGTTGTTGGGATAGTATGACATAGTATACTATACTAATCATCCAGCATGTTCTTTAGCTGGAGTCAGCTTGAAAGAATCTCAGCGTATACATTTTCTTTCTTTTTTGTGTGTAAATTTCCAGATGGAATGTTCTGTACACAAGCAGCTGCACAATGTGTACTTACTAGGCAGAGAAATGCCATTCCAATAATAGTTTCTGAGATAAACATAACCACGTCTTAATGGACTTTTGGCAAGTGACCAGCTAAAAGAGGACTTGGTTTTCCCTGGTGTGCCGACCCCCTTCCATTCTTCCTTATTTCTTCCTTTATTCTCCCACCCAAATCCAGCTGTTTCCCAGCAGAAACCCTGCTTGGGGAACTGCTGAGAGGGAGGATGTGCTTGCACAGACAAGGGAGGTTACGTCCACAGAAGGGAGATTTAGGAGCATCACTCTGTTAACAGGGAACTGAGCACAAACAGTACAAATGATGTACTTAGCAACACCTGCCCAGTCTAGACACTAGTGCCCACTGCCCACATAATATACCCACATATATAAATGAAACCTAAATAAACATGCATTTTGAGTGCTGCATGCTGATATGATCAGACATAATTTTAAATGGTAATATATCTATAGATATGTTATATATTAGTAAGAACTGGACAGACAGTTAGAAAGGAAAGAGTGATACTGTCTTTCTCAGAGCTCAAACCTCCCCAGCTGCTAGTATCTGTCGGCCACCGATTATAAATAAACGCTGGCGTAAACTGGAAAAGTCCCCTTCACTGACTGACAGGCTTTCAGTAGTTGGCTATATGCTTTTTAACTAGCATGTTGCTACTCTGACATTGCAAATGCGAAAATGTCCTTATGTAGTGTTTTGACACCCAATGTGTAGGCCTACATGCTATGTTGAATTTCCCCTCAGGTGTTTATGTGCCAGTTTTGCATGCAACCATGCCCCCCAGTGCATTTTAGACTCTGAAAGATGAATTGCTTCCCATCCTCGCCCTCCCCTCTTCAACTGCACTGGCAAAGCAAGCCAAGATAGAAGGACAAAATGGGCTTTCCTGTTTTCAACCAATGATCGACATTTCTTCAACTTAAAACAAAAACACTTGAATTGAAGCATGAATCAACAGTGACTATATAAATCATTGTAGCCTATGCAAAACTGTGTTTGATTACCCAAGTATTACAGCTGCGTGGAGTTGGGCTGTTGCTGTGAAGATCTGTCGCCGCATGCATTTGTTTTGCCAGTTTGACATTTGCGACATGTGAACACTGCAGTCATTGGGACATCGACGCACTCGCGCTACAGGCGGAGAAGTGCTGTCTGTCTTCTCAAAATACAAAGTAGGCTACGAGGAGGAGGACAGAATACAGCCGTGTGGATTTTAACAAATGTTTCTTAATAAGTACTTGAGAATTTTTTAACGTAAAATATGACTTCGGTTTGGAAAAGACTACAACGAGTCGGCAAGAAAGCCTCGAAGTTCCAGTTTGCGGCGTCCTTTCAAGAGCTGATGATAGAATGCACTAATAAATGGTAAGAATATGGACTCCTCAGACTATCAAGATGTAAAAAAAATAATGCTAGTCGCAATATTTGTCAGCGTGAGTATAGCTTTTGGAGTCAGAATAAAGTCAGTTTTAGTTTCGTATATGGAAAAATAAACTGCAGATTTGAGTCTATACGATTGCTTATTTTATTACGGGCTATTTGCCTCGATTTACTTCTCAAACGTAGTAAGTAGCAACATTTTTCTCTATGATTTATGACAGTGCAATATTACTGTGACCTATCGATTTTGGTGAAGGCGTGCCGCTCTTGTATGTGCCCACTTCCGCATTTACCGGCTATATAGGTACTCTTTAGCATGTTCCCATCCTAATTATCACCTAGCTGCATGAAAATCCGAGGGACTCAGATACCTTTTTTTTTGTTGCTAGCGAGACATTTGTGAGGTGTCAACGTGGTTTAGAGCCTACAGCAGGTGTCTGGGCTCGGAAGGACGATGAACGTCCCTATCTTCAGTACAATCATTGTAGCACATAGCTACTTATGTTACATAGAGTACATGGGTGTCTTTCCCCCCAAAGGTCTCGCTGAGGAGCAATATAATTCTGATGGCGTGACATACCTAGTTTTGTCCAAACCAGTGTTGGGGCCATGTTACTCCGAAGTCTAAGAAGCTCTCAGGGGTGTAGGTTTCATCATACATTTTACATTATACACTTTTCGAAAATAGCAACTCTGTGCCAACTCTTTTAACCCTCGTGCTGCCTTCGGGTCACATGACCCAAAGGTTCATAACGAACCATCGTTGTCTTTACCCAATTTTACCCAATACAAAAACAAATAAAAATAATTTTCTTTTAACCTTCGCAATGTGGGGGGTCTGAGACAGCCCAACGGTTAAAAGAAAATGCTTCACTTTGTTTTTGTATGCGGTAAAGTTGTCGCAATACGACGGTGGGTCACAATGACTGATGGGTCAGAACGACCCGAAGATAACACAAGGGTTAATAAGATATATTTTTATTTGAGAGCTCAGTAATTAAAAAGCTGTCCCACCCACATATGAAAACAAACCTACACCACTTAGTATCATTACAGTATCAACAGATGGGAAGTATTGATGTAGCCTGTGCAGTTCCGAAGGGTTCCAATCGATGCTTAGCTTTCATGCGTTTCTGGAACCTAAGTAAGGAGATAACATCTCTCAAGCTAACATGGAGGTTCATTGGATAAGGCAGTTGATTAGTCATGTATTGGACTGCCGAACTGAGAGTGCAGTGTACGTGGTGCCTTAATGCGCTGATCAAATCACTAAATCGGATTAAGTCCTGCATATGACCGCTGACTCGCATCCGAGTGCATTCATGGGAATGAACACACACAGTCAGACAGACCAAATCCAGCATTGGGTTTATAGGGTTAGACCACATGCAGGAAGGGTATGTATGCAGTTGGCAGAGGTCTGTGGCGCTCAGTCGGACTGTGGGTGATGGCTAGTGGGAGTAGCAGTAATTACATTAGCATTACTCCTCTTAGCATAGGCCTCCTATCTCCTAGCCCAGGCTCACAGGGTATCTGTGCTTATCTTTTCTTCCTGCAATTCGAGGAACTAGTTTTGCTAGCCTTAACACGTTTTGAATTCCTGGTTGGTTTTTATGTATAATGAACCATCAGGATCTGATGTGGTTTATAACAGTCTCATTGACGAGATAAGTCATCCTGAATCTAATGTAGGGCCCTTTTTTTCTTTCACACTTGTGATTTAGACCATCCTTTATGGCGCACAGCCTGCATTCACAGGCCTGCATTCCATATACTGTATGAGTAGTCTGTGTCATGGCGTAATGTTAGTTTTACCTGTGATAGTGTATGTTTCCTGGTAGAGTTGCTTGTGGTTGTCAGGCGTCTCTTGGCCACAGTTTTTTGTATAAAAAAAACAAGACAAAAAAAACGTCTGTTTGGTGTTTTAAGGCAAGTAAATCAAGATGGATATAAGCTAGTCATAATTTGAAAACCATCCTAGGGCAGAATAGACCAACAGCTTGTTGTCATGAGAGACAAAAACACACAGTGGACAGCGTTATGCTGTTCTGGTTCAGGAAGAATGTGTAAAATGTGGATCAGTTAGAAATGCCCTGTTCAACCTTGACGCGTGTGTGTGTTTCCCCAATGCTGAAACACACAGCGCTGTACACATGATGGGGTTGAGAATGTCCCGTTCCTGAACTGCACCACTCAGACCTATAGGCAGTATGGGTCAGTGACACCTTCCAAAGGCTAACCCGGCGTCTTTTCATAATGCACACAACGTTCCAGTTGACCCACATCACAACCTGGGCAAGTTTGCGGAGCAACACGTAACATGGCGTCAGGTTTGGATGGCGCGGATAAGAATGAAACTACTTTCATTTTGTGACATTTAGGCCCACAGCGTGGAGGGTGGTAGGTATATCACAAGTTACCTAAGTATTCAACAGGTTTATTTCGGTAAACCCAGCCCCCCCCCTCTCCATCTCCACCAGCCCCCCCCCTTGCCCCCACCGCTTTCTGCGAATGCCCTTTCCCTCCAATCCGGGCAGCTGCTATAACTGGCGTGCAACATGATCCTGAGGCCCTGTCCCAGTGTTACCACAGCCCCTCTCCCTGTCCTTCCATCCAGCTCCTACTTAGTCAGCCTCGCGCGCATGCGGGCCCATGTGCTGAAAACACCTAACATTACAATATCTCCTCTAAGTGTATTAGATTAACTTGAGAGGCTGTCATCGTCCGGCTGTACTGGCCTGAAAGGACATTTTATAGGGCAAGACCGTGGGGGTGACTTTGTTGTGTGGTTTAGAAACAACAATTATGACCAAACAGCACTAGACCGACCTGCACTGAGGTGGTCGTGATAAGAATAGAGCAGGTTTGGCTAGCAACCACCCACTTAGGGTACAGGTAACAAGCAGGTCCTTGATCCCAGTATACTGTTGTTTGTTGCTAGGGCCGCGCCCTACATGAATAAAGCCCTGAGGACTCAAAACTGGAAAAAAAGCCAAACGTGCCCCAGCCAAAGTGTCTCATGCAAGCAGCAGCTTGGATGGATATTCAGGCATTATGGAGACAAACACAGTACACAGACACACACAAACATACACACAGAGCAGGGGAAGGGTCTGTGATACCACACACCAGAAGGGATGAACAGGAAAACACACGTACACACACAATTGTTTATGTTTTCCCTCCACAGGAAAATTCTTTATCCCTGTGTGTATACGTGTGTGTGTGTGGGGAGTCACAAGATGCACCTCTTTAGGACTAAGCCTCCCATCACTACTGTGTTTATGCAGCAGACAGATGTGTTTGTTTGTTTACACTCAAGAGTCAGACATGGGATGTGAGGAACTCATGTCTGTGGGAACCTCAAACAACAAATGTATTTTGAACAATATCTCGCATCAGAATGTAATTGCACCAGACCTATAGAATAATTCCTAGCACATGTTTATCCATGCGATTCATAGTATGTCCTTACGTGTCATGCCCTGAAGAAATGGGATACTCAAGCAGTCAGCCCTGTCAGGACTGCAGAAGTTTCCACGTAGTATGACTATCGTAGGTGCTCTTGTTTTTAAGTGTACATTACCCTGGGTTAGATGGAGAAAGTTCATACTGTACAGATATTTGTGTGTTTCATGTGCACATAGGTGTGTTTGTGCTAATGCAGCACATGGTCGTTCAACAGTGGCGATGACAACACATACTAGATCATTGTGAACGTATAATAAGTGTCTTTGATTCCGTCTCAGGCAACCAGACAAACTGAGGGTGGTTTGGACCAGGAGGAATAGGCGGCACTGCTCCAAGGTATGATGGGAATGGGTTTATCGGGTTCAGGGGTTTATTTAAGTTGAAATGTTTCATCCAGTCAGCCTTCCCAGCGCTGCTTGTGGTCCCTGGACTCTCTCCTTCTCCTCCTCCATCCGCTTCTCCTTTTCCCTCCTTCCTCCTTCACACACAGCTCCTCTCTGTCTTCCACCTCTTCGTCGTAGTCTTCTTCTCTAAACATTTTGAGTGATATTGGGGCCTGTCTGTGCTCCCCCGAGCCTTTCTGCCCCCCACTAAAAAACATGGCGGAAGCCCCACCTGCACAGGGAAGGACAAAAGGCAGAGACTCGTTTCTCTGGTGGACTCCCTGGCATGCGTGTGTGTGTGTGCGTGTTCTGCTGCTCCCTGCACACGTGTGTGTGTGTGTGTTCACATTTAGTCAAATAAAGGATGGTTGTCTTTCGTTTCCTCCTCAGCTCCATGGGTGGCAGCCAGGAATCAAGAACCCTTACAGGGGGGTGGTGGTGTGGCAGGTCCCGGAGAGCCTGGACATCACCGTCACCCTCTTCAAGGTAGGACCAGGCCGCTTCCGCTCTAGGCTGCACGCTCGCCTCGTTTCAGTTGAGATGGGTTGAAAACGAAGAAAAAAGCGGTGTCTTATTTTGAATATCTGATCTGCCAGGAACCAACTGCAGATGAATTTGAGGACAAGGACTGGACATTCGTCATCGAGAGTGTGAGTTTGTGAGAGATGCTGACATCCGTTTTGGATGTCTTTCTAACCTAATCAAATCCTTATGTTCGGTTACCTGGGAGACAACAAAAGTTTCAGTTTGAGTGTATTCTTCTTCAAATGTTATTAGGAGGGAACAAAACATACTGGATTTAAAAAAAGTACCCTTTCGGTTTGAAAAGAACAGCAGTGAAATGACCCGAGGTCTCCTTTCCACCTCCCGCAGGAGACGAGAGGTCACAGGAAGGTGCTGGCGTCGGCCGACGTGAACATGAGGAAGTTCGCCAGCGCCACGCCGGTCCAGTACGACATGACGCTGCAGTTCAAGCCCGTGTCGGTGAAGGTGGTGGAGGCCACGCTCAAACTCACCATGTCCTGCGTCTTCCTCAAAGAGGGCAAGGCCACGTGAGTGCTCCTTCAAAACCGCCGCTCGTTTGCCGCCCGCGTCGGTCGCGTGGGACGCGCTTGGTGACTGTCTGTGTCCGACAGGGACGAGGACATGCAGAGCCTGGCCAGTCTGATGAGCCTGAAGCAGAGTGACATTGGGAATCTGGACGATTTCAACGATAGTGACGAGGAGGAGGAGCGGAGGGGAAGCACTGGACAAGGTACCTGAGGCTCTATGATATTACTATGACATTGTGCACAGTCAGAACTGAGCTAAAGGACGTTACATCGCAAGTATGTCCAGTTCTTACCAACCATGTAAGCTAGCATAAGCTATAAAGGTGGTTGAAGCTGATTCGAAGGCAATTGAATAGGTCCAAAAGCGCTGGCAAAGGCTCCCATGGTGACACATAGTCACAGGTAAACAACTGTCATTCGATCTGTTTACAGATGACAGGCTATTTTCGATGGTCGAGGTTTCAAAGGATTGTGCAATACATCACTGTGGTTCCCTCCCTCTCTAGTCTCCCCTCTCTAAAAGGAATCTGAAATGTCCTCACTTTTAATTCAACGAACGCTGAACCAAATCTCCTCGTGGGCTGCCTAGAAAACCAGTTCTCTTTTTGCTCTGCTTACTTCCTGTTCTATGGATATTATACCTGAATGAAATATATTTGTTTCTCGCTCCTTTCTTTTCTCTGAAAGGTCCAGTTCCTCCAACAAGAAGGATACACGACCAGGCGTGGAGACCTGTGTTTGACTCAGGTATTTCAGATCAACTGAATAACTCCTTCTTTCCCCCGTGCTTATGTTTTTCAATCATGGGCAAAGCCATTTATTTGAAATGAGGATATTCGTGGGTCATTGTTGTGAATATTGACTCTCAAACTATTCCTAACCATTATTCATTTATTTGGGTTAGTTTGATGAATTATATTCACTGAAGCTGATGAATATTGATCTCATGAGGTTTCAAATAATGGTATACTGCCACATTGCTCCCTAATTCTGGATCAGATACTCTCTACAGATCAAACGTTGTGCACATACAGTTTCATATGTGCACAACGGACTGTCAGATTGTCCTGGTTTGTCCTATCAAACTGTATTCATTGAATAGCAGAGCTAGTGTTAGTGTTAATGAAGAAGGTTGTTGATAGCAGTGGTTCACGCACTTTGTCTGCAGTGAGTATCTGAGTGCTGTCAATCTCCATTCCTTATATTCTTTCATTCTTCCTCCTTTCTCTTTCTTTGCACCTGCTGTCTTGTTCACTATTCTACCTTCCTCTTCCTTCCGCTACGATGTTCTGCTTTATTCCTTCTTTTCTTCCTTTCTTTCCTCCATCCTCTCCTACCCTTCTCTCATCCCCCATCTCCTCCCCCCTCTCACCCCCCATTCATCCCCCATCTCCTCCCCCTCTCTCACCCCCCACTCATCCCCCATCTCCTCCCCCTCTCTCACCCCCCACTCATCCCCCATCTCCTCCCCCTCTCTCACCCCCACTCATCCCCCATCTCCTCCCCCTCTCTCATCCCCCACTCATCCCCCATCTCCTACCCCTCTCTCATCCCTCACTCATCCCCCATCTCCTCCCCCTCTCTCACCCCCCACTCATCCCCCATCTCCTCCCCCTCTCTCACCCCCCACTCATCCCCCATCTCCTCCCCCTCTCTCACCCCCCACTCATCCCCCATCTCCTCCCCCTCTCTCACCCCCCACTCATCCCCCATCTCCTCCCCCTCTCTCACCCCCCACTCATTCCCCATCTCCTCCCCCTCTCTCACCCCCCACTCATCCCCCATCTCCTCCCCCTCTCTCATCCCCCACTCATCCCCCATCTCCTCCCCCTCTCTCACCCCCTCTCTCACCCCCCATCTCCTCCCCCTCTCTCACCCCCCACTCATCCCCCATCTCCTCCCCCTCTCTCATCCCCCACTCATCCCCCATCTCCTCCCCCTCTCTCACCCCCCACTCATCCCCCATCTCCTCCCCCTCTCTCACCCCCCACTCATCCCCCATCTCCTCCCCCTCTCTCATCCCCCACTCATCCCCCATCTCCTACCCCTCTCTAATCCCCCACTCATCCCCCATCTCCTACCCCTCTCTCATCCCCCACTCATCCCCCATCTCCTCCCCCTCTCTCATCCCCCACTCATCCCCCATCTCCTCCCCCTCTCTCACCCCCCACTCATCCCCCATCTCCTCCCCCTCTCTCACCCCCCACTCATCCCCCATCTCCTCCCCCTCTTTCATCCCTCACTCATCCCCCATCTCCTCCCCCTCTCTCATCCCCCACTCATCCCCCATCTCCTCCCCCTCTCTCACCCCCCACTCATCCCCCATCTCCTCCCCCTCTCTCACCCCCCACTCATCCCCCATCTCCTCCCCCTCTCTCACCCCCCACTCATCCCCCATCTCCTCCCCCTCTCTCACCCCCCACTCATCCCCCATCTCCTCCCCCTCTCTCATCCCTCACTCATCTATCACAGAGATGGAGTGTAGCTCGGGTGTGCCTCCCACCTCTCTCCTCTCCCGCCCCCCCCTGCCTGTCCCCCCCGACCCCTCTGCTCCACCTGGCCCCCCTACCCGGCCCCGCCCCGCCGGCCCAGCGGGCGGTGCCCAGCCGGCCCGTCCCTCCGCCTATGCCTACACTGTGCCCGCCTTCACCCGCGCCCACCCACCCGCTCTGCCTAAAATCTTCCAGCCCACTGCTGGCACAGGTACTGGACAGACTGGCTAATCAAGGATAGACTCGAGTTACTGGGGGGTCGACTTCACAGTATTGATTCAAGGATCACATTGAGGATCACTTGAAAACCTGTCTCATCTGGACCTTCAGTGTTTGACTTTCTTTTACTTTAATCCCGAGAACTTCAGGGAAGATCTTAGTTTTATATCAAACGTTCAAAAATATCTACCGAGATAGCAGACTGGTCTGACTTCTTTGTTAGATTAGAGTACGCTGTAGATAACCGACTGGTCTGACTGCTTTGTTAGATTAGAGTACCCTGTAGATAACAGACTGTTAGCCGTTGTTTGTTTTTGTAATGAGTCTGAGGCGCCCCCTACTGTTTGAATAGGTTTAGAGCACAGGTTGAATATGATGCAAGCCAACCCCAGCAAGAATGGACAGAATGCTCCTTGCGACGGGCCCAGCATAATAATTTTTTTCGCTGTGACTGAAAAGCCTCCTTCAGAGTTTATAACAAAAGGTTTCTAGGGGAAGTTGCCTCATTTCCTTAGCAACCACCCTAGCTCACAGTGAATCAGAGGGGCGACATATTTGATCATTTTTGGCATTTGTCCAACTACATCTTGTTTCTTGCTGATGTAAGTTTACTCTGCTCTCCCTCTCTCCTTCCTTCCTTCCCTCCATCCACCCTCTGCTCTGCTCCTTTCTCTCAGTGCCCATCTCTGTTCCCCGGAAGGCTCAGGGTCACCGTAGCGACCCGGCCTCCGACTCGGCGCGTCTAGACGAGGGTCAGACGGTGTGCGTGCTCCCCTCCTTCACGCCGCCGTCGTCCCTCTCTGGCTCCCTGACCCGGCTGTCCTCCTCTCCTCTCTCCTCCTCCCCCTCCTCGGCACCCCTCCGTCCTCCCTCATTCTCTGACATCCCACAGACAGGTAGTGTGTCTGACACAGCCACTGACTGTGGAACACGACATCTGTTTCTCTGTCCTTCTCTCTTCTCCGCCTCTCATTGCCCCTCCTCTCTTGGTCCCCCTCTTCCGCCTCTCTCAGCGACCTATGCGACTGCTCGCTCCAGCGCCTGGAGGCCTCAGAGCGTCCCTTCCTTCTCCGCCCTCCCCTCCTCCGCCGGCTCCTCCCCTCCCGGCGCTCAGCCCCTCCCTGTGCTCCGCCGGCCCAAAGCATACCTCACCTCATTAGCGGAGCCTGGTTCTGCCCCCAAAGCCTACCTCACCTCACTGGCCGAGCCGGGCTCCGCCCTCACCAGGCCTACCAGTCTGCCCTCTGCCCCTGACACAGGTACAGCATAGGCCATTGGCTAAAGACCTTGGAGTTTCTCCAGGTCGTTATAAATGGTCTGGATGGATAGTTAGATGTGGCATGTACAGCATCTGGAATAGTGTTTTTAACGTCTCAGGGTCCACATTCATATACGAGCTGTAGATCGCATGATTGTGAACGGGACCACTGTCATTACATGTCATTTTAGGAAGTCCCTTCTGCCTATTCTACTTTTCTCTGGTGTAAATCGAGGCTTTGCTGTTGATTCTTTTCTCTGTTTTCTTTTCCAATCTCAATCACCTCTCTCTACTGCCCATGACCCCCACACCATTTCCCTCTTCCTCTCTTTTACCCTCTCTTTTTCACCTTCACCCTGTACTACTTCATTGCCATCCCTCCTTTTCTCATCCTCCCATCTCTCCATTTCCTGTCTCCCTCCTTCTCCCAGTACCCTGGCAGAGTGAATGGAGATCACCTCAAACCCTGGCCCCCTTATCCCCACCCGCTCTCTCCCCTAAATCCCTGCGCCCCTCCCCCCATGACTCTGTGGATAACGCCCCCCTTCAGAAAAAGCAGTGCATCGAGACCCCCTGGAACTCGGCCTCTCCTCCGTCCGCACCTGCCCCAGCTGGGCTTTCAGCCTCCGCGTCTCTACCTCTCCTTCCCCCACCCTCCCCTTCTCATCCTGCATCCGTTCCCCGGTGCGTCCCTCCCTCACCTGCTGAACATCCCTACTGCGCTCTGTCATCCCCATCCCGTTCCCCCTCCTCCTCCTCCTCCTCCACCCCTGTCCCTTCCCCCTCTGGCTCTCAGACCCCGTTTTCTGAATCTGTGTCGTTCATTCTCTCCCTTCCTGCATCTTCCTCCTCCTCCACCACCACGCTTTCCTCTCCCTCCGTTTCCTCCCTGGACCCTCTCCCTCCCCCTGTCCAATACTGGGACTCCCCCCCCGGATCCCCACCTGTTGCTCTCGGTGTTGCGCAATGTGCCGCCGGTCCTGCTCCGCCCCATGTCTCCCAGTCAGGTACTGAAGCTCCACACTAAACTTTGCACCCCCCCCCCAAACGTTAGCGACGTAAGAATGCCTGTCTAACCACTCTAAACATCCCGTTTTTAACCAGGTGACTGATATTCTTATCGAAACTACTCGGCCCTCCATTTATACTCTACTTTGTCCAACTCTTCCTTTTCCTCATCCCCCCTCCTTCCTTCTTCCTATGTCCTACTCTTTTCTCTTCCCTTCACATCCTCTTAGCCTCCCTTCCTGCAGGTCAAACCCCTGACTGGAGGCTCCAAGCCCTCCCTAGTGAGGCCCGCTCCAACGTCAGAAGGTCCCATGTGACCTCTTCATCTGGAGCCCGCCCCACCCCCTCTCTCTCCTTCTCTGCTCCTCCTATGCTCTGTGCCCCCCCCGATCAGACTCAGTCCCCCATAACCCCCCAGGAACCTGTCACTGCTCCCCCCCATGAGCCTGACTCAGGTACTAGACCTCAAGGGACACATAAAGAGTTCACCTATAACCTGTGGCTCCAGCTAGCTTGACTAATTGAAGCGGTTGCTGGCTTCCAGCGGTTTTAACGTCAAGACCAGCATTTGTTGAAGGTCACTGATCCAGTCATGTGTCTGGTCTTTCAGATCTTCACAGACATCTGTGCACACTGGCTGAAGAGGAGTACCCAAATGTTCCACCTACTGGTGAGTAGAACTCAATTCAACCACAGTAGACAAAGGTGTCATCTTTATTCCGAGGAGGAGAAACTCCTCTGGATTCTCTCCAGCCACTGACCTCAGAACTCCTAACCACAGGAATAGTCAATAACGCCGGTAATAGGCCAGACCCAGACAAGACGCCATTGGCCAGGCCCTATGAAAAAAGGCGGGAGGCTCCGCAAGCGTATGGATTGGAGGTTGTCAGGGGAACTGCTGGGTGAGTGGATCGATGTAAACAGAGATGTTTGATGTGATTAGACACTCTATCCATGGTCATAATTCCTCCAAACCTAAACTTGAGCTCACTGGTTGCTGATTGCAGCCAGCTATCCACAGTCGTTGTGGATTATCTGTATATCAGCTTTATATTTCAACCATCTATACAGTGTTTGGTCCAAATTCTGTTTTTGACTATTCTTGTTATAAAGAACTCTTTTTGATACACTGATGTATGAGTGTGTTTAGAGGAATCATGTCAAATTGCTTGGAATAGCTGGTGTGGTTTTAACCTAAGCATCTCCTTTTACTAACAATGGCTAGCATGGTCTGGTTTATATGAGCACTGACAAGTTTGTAAACAATGTGAAATGTAGGACATTTGAAATCTCTAAAATGTTAATATGACCTCATTAAAAACATAATATCAAACAAAATTCGGACTAAATGAGTTTTATGTCACAGTGGACTTCAGCACAACATGAGATAACGAGTAAATAGATCAATTTATTTATTGGTATTATTTGGATGTCGCTTTGTTGTTTTGGAGTGTCTGCTAAATGAATCAAATGTAAATATTTGCTTTTGTTGTGGCATTTAGTAGTATAGATACACTATCATGAACTAGATCTAGACAGTATATAATCACAGTTGTGTTGCGTTGCTGTTGGTGTATTGCATTTCTGTCAAATGGGCCTTTTTGGAAACTCCCTGAATGTTGATCACATCCTGTTGTGTGGCAAGTTTCCTGTAGCTGAAGTCATGTTGCAAGATGTGACGAGGTCACTGCTTGCTTTGTGCCTTGGGAGTTTCTTACAGGGAGGGTGTTTTAGGCTTGTTGGCAGCACTGTTCTAGCTGTAGTAGAAACTTAGTGATACTTGTGTTGAAATGCATGAGCATCATGTTATGGTGTGTAGACTGTGTTGTTTATATCAGACTTGGCGGTCAAAGCTTGCTTTTAACTTCATTATTGCTATAGAGATATAAATCTCCATCCCTGAACTCTGACCTTGATCTGTTTGTCCCTCAGACCTGAGAGCATGACCTCTGTGCTGCCCTTTAGCCCCAGAGCACCCTCTGCCCCCCAAGTCCCATATTTTGAGATGCCAAAACCTGTCAGGAATCAGGCAGAGGCCATGCCAACAAGGGTGCTCCCCAACCCCAAACCTAAAACCAAACCCAAACCATCAACACGTCCCATCCCCTCCTCACCTGAGACTAAGGCTGGCCTTTCTGAGCCCACATTCACTTCTGCCATGGAGCCACTGGTCAAACCAAGGAGTCACATGACCAAGATGTCCATTCAGATTGGCACAGCATCAGGAAATACTGAGTCTGTTCAGTTCACTCTGAAGCCACCCTCTAAGAAACAGAAGATGCGCTCTTCCAAAACTGTTCTTTCACCCTCTATGAAACATGGGCCTGACATTGCTCACACAGAAAGGAAAGATGCAAAGAAAGAGCAGGATCTGAAAGTTGTCCCTAAGACAACTGCTCCCACAAACGTAGGACAATCTGAAGTCATACCCAGGGATTGGGGGTAAGTGTGGCATAGAACACAATACTCCTCTAACTCATATGTGTAATGCTCATTCAGCTTGTGTAAACAATGTTCTAGACTTAATGTATACAGTATACATGTATATAGAACGGATGTATTGTATTCTCATTTGAATACAGTCAGATTGAGATTAAGTGTTCCACATGGCCTGACATATTTTTGTTGGTGTGCTTGTCCCTTTAGAACTGAAAGCGTGGACACATTGCTTCCATCTTGTCCAAGAGTTGCCAGTTCTCCTGGTTTCCCCTCCACAATAGTAACCAAAACATCAGAGGCACACTCTGACCATGGGTCACTTGACAAGAACCCACTTAGGGAGAGGCCTCTGAGAGAGAGCCCCAGAATCACTCCAGTCAATCAGAAATCCAAGGACAACATGGCCTCCATGGTGACAAGCAGTCCCGGGGTGGCTACCATCCCCGGTTTTCCCTCCGCACTCCAACACAAAATGGAAACCCCAGAACTCCAAATGGAGCCTCTTAAAGTTAACCTGGCACCATGTGCCACAACAGTATCCAGTTCAGCAAGTTTGCCATCAAAGCAGCCAAACAAAACTGCTGAGTTTCGGGGTAGTAATTTACATGAGGATGAAAAGCCCTTATGGGAGGTATCACAGAAGGAGCAGGCAGCTATGAGACCTTCCTCCTTTGGTGGTTTAGATATAGAGTATGTAGACAAGCAATTGGAAGAAACGGTAGCATTACTCCCATCTTCTCAAAATGAAAAGTCTGTTCATGTATTTACATCTGATACAGAGCCCAATGCTGAGGTTTCGAAGATGTTGGGAACACCAAGTATGGCTAATCTACTGCCAACCTGTCCCCAAGCTTCAAGTATTCCTGGATTGCCTTCTTTAAATCAGACACAGTCAGCTGGCTGGCCAGTGGATAGAAACCCCCTGGTCAAGATATCTTTTAGAAAGAGGTCAGGATCCTTATTATCACATTTAGATAATGTTGATAGAGTTTATTGGGATCGTGAAATGTGCGCAAAAATGGTGGATATGACACCATCCTGCCCAAGAGCATCCCTTATTCCTGGCTTCCCGTTTGCCCCAAGACAAGAGCCCTGCATGGTTGACCTTCTAGCTACATGTCCCAGGAAAAGCAGCATTCTAGGTGTACCCTCCAGAGAGACAGGCATGTCCAGAGATGAAGACTGGATTGTGGACAGACATCCAGTGTGGGAAAAGCCAGTGAGGATAAGAGAAGGATGTATTCTACAGATGAATAAGGAAGTCACTATGGAGGAGGCTGAAACGAGGAGGAAAACAGTAGACATGTTGCCTACTTGCCCAAGAAAAGCCAGTGTTTCTGGCTTCCCCTCAGCACCAATGCCCGAAACCAGAATGGTGAACATTTGGCCTACGTGCCCCAAAAGAGCTAGAATTTCAGGTTTACCTTCGACTGACCCAGTCAAGTCTAGTGATGAAGATTGGGCTGTTGACAAAAGGCCACTGTGGCAGAAGCCATTGAAGAAATATGATTTCGTAATGCCATCTGCTTCTCCAGTTCTGAGTAAATATGAGGATATGTTTAGGCTGTTGCCTTCTTGTCCAAAAGAGACCTCTATCCCAGGCTTCCCTTCTGTGCCACAAAAGCTAGCTGGGACACCAAGTGTGGTGAGCCTTCTGCTTTCATGTCCTGACATAACCAAGGTTTCTGGTATACCATCTAAACATCAAAATCAGTCAAAGAATCTTGACTGGCATGCTCTGAGAAGATCATCCATCGAGAGGCCACTGAATAAAAAGCCACAATATGGGATTAAAGTATTATTATGTAAGAATGCCAAACACATGAAAGACATGGTCAAACTGTTACCATCTTGTCCAAGACAAGCTAGCATTCCAGGCTTTCCCTCTGCACCTCAACGAGAGCCAAGTATGGTTAACCTTCTTCCTACATGCCCTAAGGTGGCTAGAGTTCCAGGCTTCCCCTCAGTACAGCCACGGAGATGTAGGGATGAAGCTTGGCTTGTAAACCGTAGTCCACTATGGCAGAAGTCATTGGAGAAAAGTTACCTATTTGATCTTCCTATGTCTCCAGTTCAGTGTAAAGATGAAGAAATAGTGAGGATGTTCGCTTTGGTGCCATCTTGCCCAAGGCAGACTAGAATCCCTGGATTTCCCACTGTACAAAGACAAGAGCCATGCATGGTTGACCTTCTTCCTACTTGTGCAAGAGTAGCAAGAGTTCCAGGCTTACCATCAAGAGAATCAGTTGGATCCAAAGATACAGACTGGGTTGTGGACAGAAGGGCGTTGTGGGAAAAGCCACTACAGAAAAAAGATCGGTTAATAATGTCTCCATCTTTCTATAAAGATGAAAAAATGTGGAAAAACATGGTAGATTTGATGCCATCTTGTCCAAGAAAGGCCAGTGTACCTGGGTTTCCTTCTGCACCCAGACAGAGGACAGCTGAAATCCCAAGCATGGTAAATCTACGGCCCTCTTGTCCAAAAGCATCAAGGGTTCCTGGCTTGCCAAGTATTGACCAGGCACAGGCAGTTGAGTGGCCAGTGAATAGAGAGTCTCTGTTCAACAAGGTGTTCGCACAAAGGCCAGGATTGCTTCACTTTGAGGACACGTCATATTTTCCTTGTAAAAAGATGACAAATATGTTACCATCTTGCCCAAGTAAGGCTAGAATTCCAGGCTTCCCCTCTGCACCAAGGCAAGAGACAAGTATGGTATACCTCTTGCCTACATGTCCTCAGGTAGCAAGAGTTTTAGGGTTACCTTCAAGACAGTCAGTCAAAAATGAGGATATATTTGTGGACAGATGTTCTCTGTGGCAGAAGCCACTAAAGAAAGGTGACGTGTTGATTTTGCCAATTTACCAAACTCATGATAAAAACATTCATGGGATGGCAGCAATGGTGCCAACTTGTCCTAGACAGGCTAGTATTCCAGGCTTCCCCTCTGCACCCCAGAGGCAAGCAGACACACCAAGTAGGATGTGTTTACTTCCCACCTGTCCTAAATCATCCCAGATGCCAGGTTTTCCATCTAAACAACCTGTTGATTCTGAAGATAAAGTATGGTGTTTAGAGAGAGAATCTCTGTGGGAAAGGCCATTACATAAAGTTAATGTGAAAATGTGTTCACATGTCTGTACATCATACGACGACAAAGAATTTGTGAAAGAAATGGCAGCTATGTTACCATCATGTCCACTCAAGACCAGTATCCCAGGGTTGCCCTCTCAGCTGAAGTTAGTAGAAACTCCAGTTATGCATAGCCTGTTGTCCACTTGTCCTAGGAGCTCCAGAGTTGTTGGCTTGCCATCAAGAGTACCAGTAGACACAGATGAAGGTCACTGGCATGCCAGTAAGAGGCCTTTGTTGTTGAGACCATTAAAGAAAAGAGCAAAAGTTGTTATTCAGGCGAGTCAATCTTTCAAAGAAAAAGCAATGGTTAGAATTATGGTTTCAATGTTGCCACCCTGCCCTAGAAATGCTACTATTCCAGGCTTTCCTTCAAAGTCTAGACAGAGACCTCAGATTATTTTTGGACTTGAGAAAGCCCCTAGTATGCTAAATATTTTACCCACCTGTCCAAAACATACAACAGTTCCAGGTTTACCATCCAGAGACCCTGTGGAAATGTCAAAGGTTGGTTGGCATGTAGACAGGCAGTCATTGTGGAATAAACCACTGACTAAAAGAAAGGGGATTGTTTCTCAGTTTCACCCAATTGAGATGTCATTGAGAGACAAAGAAATAATGCTGAGTATGGTGCCATCCTGTCCAAGACATGCCACCATCCCTGGTTTTCCATCTAAAGTGGTTTGTGTCAGTACTGTTCAGAAAGAGCCATTTTTGACTTGTCTGTCACCAACTTGCCCTGAAAATTCCTGCATCATTGGTTTTCCTTCAAGACAGTCATCGTGGTCTGATGTCAGAGTAGAGCACTGGCCCACAGTTAAGAGTGTATTATGGGAAAAACCACTCAAGACATTAGCTAGGACTCAGATATTTTCCCTATCTCAGGGACAGAGTTGTTACAGACACAAACTCGTGAGAAATGCTATGGTGTCTCTTGTACCATCATGTCCAATTGTTGCTCTCTTTCCAGGATTTCCTTCTCTGTCACAACTTAATGTAAAAAAGCTTACAAGTATGGTAGATATTGTACCAACATGTCCTATGTTGTCTTCTGTTCTGGGGCTTCCATCCACAAATACTCTTACAGTAGAGAGTCGAGTAAAGGGTTGGCCATTGGGGAATAAACCATTACTGGAGAAACCATTGAAAGAGAGTGCTGTAACAATACATACACCCCCAATTATTTATATTATAAGATCTGATAAAAACTTGAGTAAACGCATGATGGCTTTAGAACCAACATGTCCAAGGAAAGCCAGGATACCTGGATTTCCATCAGCCCCAAAACACAGAACAAAGGAATGTATTACAGCTTCAGTCAAATCATGCCGCTCGAATGGTTCTAAAGTCTCTGCAGCAGTCACAGACCGTAGAAGAGAGGCTCTGATTCGACAGTGGTCGATAGAGGAGATGCCAGTTAGAGAAAAGTCCCTCAAAGAAGCATCAGTGGGATCTTTTAATTCCAACCAAGATGTGCCAGATGATGTCAAGAAAAGGATGGAGGCAATGTTGCTTCCCAGCCCAAGCAAGACCCCAGTCTCTGAACTGTCATCTGTACAAACCCAAATGTCTCACCACAGTGGAGGAAAAGCTCATCAAAGCAGTGACATCAAAATAGTGGTGAAAGAGGAAGTACAAGGATCAAAAGATGGTTCAGTGATGGAGGGGCTCAGAGTGGAAGGGGTCTTTTGGACACAAAATGAGGCTCAAGATGTGGGCATTCTAGAAAAAGGGTGAGTTAGTGGGACAAGGATAGCAGACAACTTAGAAGCTGCATTATGGCATTTGTTTGACATGTCTCTCCCTGCAGTCAATGTATAGTGTTTAAAACATTTGCTTTTGGACTCTATTTTCAGACACTTATACTGCAGAATGTGGCACTCTATGCCCACAGATATGCCATTATTCTTGACTGTCAGAGAGAGGTGGGTTAAGTTGGTTTGCAAATGTATGGTAGCTGTTGGCTTTTTGGGCTGTTTTGTACTGATCAACACCTGACTGACAGTGTTGGGATTTCTAATCACTGCCTTACGCATGTTGAGTTTCTACTTTGTGATTCATCATATTCATGGCGTTCCTCTGTTCATGTTACTCTCTTTCAGTCCCTCACATCCATCTCCAACCCAAGAAGGACAGCTAGTATTGTATGAGATGACAGGAGCTGTTAAGAAAGATTCAAAGGAAACCAATCTGAACCTAGTTGACGGTCAATCAATAGTGTCCTTTAGGGAACCACCCATGGATGTTACAGTAGATAAAGTATTTGTGTCAGAATCTGGTTTCGATGTTGACAAAAAGGAAACGATATTGGCTAGGGAGATGAAGGTGGTTACTGGATTAGTGGAAACAGTGGATGCACTCACACGCACTGGTGGGGGGTAAGTGTGGGAAACCCCAGAATCACTGTTTGCTTGTGTGATGCTGGTTTGGTTACTTTAATCTGCATGGTTTTATAGTTTTGATCATAGTACAGTTGTAATATTGTTGGACTCAAAAGCATGCAACGAGTGACGCTTTAGTCTTTCTTCACGGATCAAGCATCAACTTCTGTGCTGATGCTTGTGGGTGGAATGAATGTTTTTGGCTGTAGAATGTGGACACAGTCCTATCGCTTTTTTTGGTTGCTGTAAGTCACCTTAGACTGACCGGAGTTTCCCCTCTTCTCAGACCTGAAAACATGGTTCCTCTGCTGCCATCGTGTCCAGGTGTTGCTACATCACCAGGGTTTCCCTCCAGGGAAACTACCACAAAGGCTCACTTAAAGGATGCACTGGTGGACAAGACCGTATTATGGGAGAGGCCTCCAAAGGAGGCTCTAGAACTGGCAATGGATATATCACTGCAAGAAAGGGAGACAATGAAAGGAATTTCAGACATGGTTCCATCTTGTCCCAATGCTGCCACTATACCTGGATTTCCATCTGCACAGCAACCAAAGCTTAGGGAAGAGAAAATAGAGCATGAGCTTTATATGGAAAATGAACTGCCATCTTACCCAAGACTTTACGATGGAGAGTGTTCAGATAATGAAACAATCAGGAACAATCCATACACCGTCGGAGAAACAGAGGTCATTGCATCCACATCCCATTTGGACAAAATAATGGAAGATAGAGAGTTCATGAAGCACGTGGTGGATACAAAGTCATCATGCCATAATGAGACCAGGAGTCCCAGCTTTCTCTCAACACCTCATTCAAAAGCTGTTCACTTTAATCCAAGTATGGTAAACCTTTTACCATCCTGCCCCCAATATTCTGGTCTGCTTGGTTGGCCATCTACTGCTGATGCTAGTAGAAAAGACTGGTATATAAGTCAAGAACCTGTATGGGAGGCACCTCCAAAGGAAAAGCTTTTTTTCAACAGAGAGGGCTTAAAATATTATAAGGAAGCTATGAAGGAAATGGTTGCCTTAGCGCCAACATGCCCTCAAGCTGCCAGCATTCCAGGCTTCCCCTCCTTGCCCCGGCGCAGGGCTGAGATAGAATCAAGTATGGTTAATCTTCTGTTGTCTATCCCCAAAGTTTCAAGTATAGCAGGTTTTCAATCCACTGAGGGAAATTATACAAAAGAATGGACAAAAGACCAAGCGTCACCTTGGGAAAAACAAGTCAAAGACAAAAGCATTGTCTCAATAGACAGCTACCAAGGAGGAGAGATGACAAGAGGCATGGTATCTATGGTACCAGCTTGTCCAAAAAAAGCAAGGGCTGCTGGTTTCCCCTCCATGCCTCACCCCAAAGCAGAGTATTTTGAAAAAAGTCCAGATATGGGATCGTTTCTCTCGTCCTGCCCAAAGGTCTCAAGTATATCTGGTTTCACATCTACTGAGGCTGTTGATAGACAAGACTGGCTTATGACTCATACACCCCTGTGGGAGAAGCAGACAAAGGAAAATATTACATTCATGGACATATCAAATAAAGATAAAGGTGAAATGAACGGAATGTCAGCTCTGGTGCCATCCTGTCCAAAAGAAGCCAGGACTCCTGGCTTCCCCTCAGTACCAGAACCAAAACACATTTACTATGGACCTAGTATGGTTAATATGTTGTCCTCATGCCCAAGAGTGTCCAGTATATCAGGTATGCCGTCCATTGATGGAGATAGTAAGAATACATGGCTGCCATATCAGGAACCACTATGGGAGAAGCAATTGAAGGAGAGGCCCATGGTGACTGCATACACACCAGATGTGAGGGTGAAAGATCAGATGAAAGTTATGGTGCTCTTGGTACCTTCCTGTCCAAAAGAGGCTCGTATACCCGGATTCCCGTCTGTACCCAAACCCAAACTGGTTCGCTGTGAACCAAGTATGCTAAGCCTACTATCATCTTGCCCAAAATCCTCTTGTATTCCAGGCTTTGCCTCATTATTGGAGGCTTCTAAAAGAGACTGGTTTATTAGTATTCATCCATTGTGGGAGAAACGTAGGAAGGTCAAGTCAGTTGTAATCTACGGAAGATCAGATCAAGACAAAGATGAAGTAAAAGCAATGATGGCTATGGTGCCATCCTGTCCTAAACATGCTCGTATTCCAGGTTTTCCCTCAGTGCCACAACCCAAAGTAGTCTACTATGCACCAAATCTTTCCAACCTTCTTCCATCATGCCCCAAAGTCTCCAGTATGGCTGGTTTCCCATCCACTCAGGAAGCTAACAGTAAAGACTGGCAAACAGACTGTCAGCCATTATGGAAGAAAGAAATGAAGGAAAAGCGGATATTAATTATCGATGGATTTGAAAAAGGCAATCGTAATATGAAAGGAATGGTTTCCCTTGTACCAACTTGTCCAAAAGCAGCCCGGACCCCTGGTTTTCCATCTGTCCCACTACCCAGAGTGGTATATTTTGGGACAATGCCAAGTATGATTAATCTTTCACTTTCTCTTCCAAAATGCTCAACTATTCCAGGCTGCCCATCATCTGATCAAACTAAGAGGAAAGAATGGCTTACAGAAACTGAACCGTTGTGGAATAACGAACCAAAGAAGAGGACACTAATGATAGAAAAATCTGAAAAAGACGCAAACATGACGACACCAATGCTGGCTCTGGTGCCATCCTGTCCAAAACTGTCATGTATACCTGGTTTCCCATCTGTTCCAAATCCTAAAGTTGTGTATTATGGACCGAATATAGTCAATCTGCTCCCACTCTGCCCCCAAGTCTCTAATATCCCAGGGTTTCCATCGCTTAAATATGATAAGCAAGCAGAATGGGTCACTGAACACGGTTCATTGATAGAGCGACCACAAAAGGAGAGAAAGTTTGTTATTCATGAAGCAGAACTTGGCATAGATACTTCCAAAAACATGTTTGCATTAGTACCATCTTGCCCACATGCTGCAAAGATTCCTGGCTTCCCCTCCGCACCACAACACAAGATGATGAGTCTGGTACCTTTATGCCCCAAAGTTTCAAGTCTCCCAGGCATTGCAACCACTGAGGAACACTTGGATTGGCTTGTTGACCCAAACCCACTGTGGGAAGAACTTCAGAAGAAAAAGAAGAAAACAGTTTTTGCAGTAGACAGTCCAAAACAAGACAGGGAAATCATGAAAGAAATGGTGGCCTTGGTGTCGTCTTGTCCAGAAGCTGCCAGGTCTCCTGGCTTCCCCTCTGCACCTAATCCCAAAGCTAGGGAGCCAAACATGCTGAGTCTGGTCCCCTACAACAACAAAACCTCCTGCCTTCCTGATTTCCCATCCACTTCTAAAGGCCCAAGAGAAGATTGCCTACTAGAATCAAACCCTTTGTGGGTAAAGCCACAGACAAAGCAATTAGACATCATAACACCAGTCTGTCAAGCTCAGGAAAGACCCTTTAGTGATGCAATGAGCAGTATGTTGCTCATGGTACCATCATGCCCAAGAGAAACTCTTATGCCTGGTTTCCCTTCAGCTCCAATTAAAAATAGATCCCCAAACATCACAAGTTTACTTGCATCTGCCCCATATGTTTCAGCTATTCCTGGATTCCCATCAGCAAGAATGGTTAGTTCCGATCAGAAGAATACAGAGGTAGTAATTACTAAGCCTTTCTTTGAGAAGCCAGAGAGAAAGAAGAAAGCCTTTATTACATCCGTGTCAGCAGAACACATTGAAAAAATAAAGAATATGGTAGCAATGGCACCCTCATGTCCAGCTGAGAGTCGTATCCCTGGATTACCATCCATATCTACACCGAAAGCAATGGCTGCCCTTCTGCCACCGTCACGCCCCAAGGAAACAAGCAAACCTGGTCACCTTAATGATCTCCCGTGCGGTTCAGATTCTGGAGATGGTAAGCTCTGATTTCCATTGCTTTAAGGCTGGCTCCTATTACCTTAAAGTCATTTCTGAAACTGTGTAATTCCTCAAAATTGCATTGGATCATACTCATTTATTTGGTTTGTAGAGAAAACTTTGCGTGTAGAAGAAAAGTTGAAAGATGGTGAGAGAGAAATGGCAGATCTTGCTGTAGATAAGGGGTAAGTGAATACGCCTAGGCCTCCATGCATGGGTTGCAGTGAAATTGGATACATAAGGGTGGTCTTTTTTGTCTCACTTTATTTGCTGGTTAACATAAACGATAGCATAGTAGATCTAGACACATCTTAGAATGCATGGTTTGGTTGGTGATGTGTGTGAAGCTCAGATAGTTTAGATCAAATAATGCAGACTCAATTGAGGAACATGAGAACATCATGAGTAATCTACAGTATCAATATTTTACTGCAGTGCATTTAATCCGCTGTTATTAGTGTGGCATGGAATCTGTGGAGACATTGTTCTCAATATGCATATGCTTATATGATATCAGTGTCCCCAGCAACCATCATAGAGAGAAGCTTTCGGAAGAAGAATTCCATCCCAAGCAGAAGTCTTGGGAGAGCACAGAGTCAGAGCTAGTTTTAGAGTGGGAAGTGCTGGAAGCTGAGGACTCAGAGACAGAGAAGGAGCCCTCAGGCCTTGTGCAGGCCATTGTAGGTGTCTTCCACAGAGGGTGAGTTGGCCATTGGTGTGAAGTTGATCCCTTCAGAGACTCACCAGTTAATTCCATTTTTCTTACTTGTTTGTATTTCATTGCATTAATAACGTAATCAGTAGTTCTAAATTCCTGACAGATGTGTGAATCATCTGTAGTATTGAAACCTTACATGCTACACTGTAGCATATAGCATGCCTGTTAAGGATTTCAATTCCTGACTTTAGTATCCCTCTCTTGTAGTTATGAAACAGTAGCGTCCATTTTGGGGCCTTCCAGCTCCGTTCCAGCTGAAGGGGCAAACCAGGCCCTTTCATCCTCTGTGGAAACAGAGATCCACTTAGGTAGTACCTCTACCACTCTCCCAGATCCCTCTCCCCTCATTCCGGATGCAATCTCTGTGGAGTCAGCTCACCGTGAAGGCTTGGTTCAAACCAATATAGCCATTGATCTTCCCACAACTGCTGAACCCTATATGTGGACTCTAGCAGGAGATCGATCTGAGTCTCCATCACCAACCACATACAGTGATGATGGTTTTGTTGGAGCAGTAGGCCCGGGTAGTATGAAGAAATGGCCCCCACTAACTGCGGCTGACCTTTCAGAGATCTCAAAAGAAGACTTTGGTGTAGCAAAGGAAGAGGAGACTTCGGCTGGCTCGTGGGATCATGTAGGAGAGAAACCAGCAGTCACAGGGCAGGATTTGAGACAGATGTCAGGTTGTGTTGAAGGTTTGGTAGCAGAGAGGCCATTAGAGAATTTGAAGGATGAAATGGGAGCAGAACTATCAGCTTCTCTGGACAAAGGGTGAGTCTCCGGGGATAAAACCCTACTAAGAACTGTGTGGCTGCACGGCATGGAGTACAAATGTGTTATACATTCATAACTTTGTTTCTGGATTTGCTCATCAATGCTCACTGTCTTGTATCTAGTGTCTGTTTTAATAGCCCTAAGCTGCTTGGTGATTCTAAGGCACTTATCTGGGCCACAGTGCAGGTCAATGTCTGTGTGTTTAGTGTAGTTGCAGTGTGGGGAGTTGGTGAGTGTGCATGTTTGTTAAGAGAGAAAACGCTATGAGAATTATGAAGAGTTTTGTAGTTAGATCGCTTTCCTGCTGGGAGATTTCTTCTGTAGCCCGTCCCCTGGGTACGGACTTGGGTTTATAATCACGTATGATAGTTGCCGTTTATGGATTGGGAATTCTTTAAGATTTAAGATTTGTGTTTGATGTGATTCTTTTTCATCCTTAAGCCCCCAACACACAAGCACAGAGGCCTCTCCTAATGCCACTCAGCCCTCCACAGACAAGTCACTGGTAGAGACGTCTTCAGTGCCAAGAGAAATGATCTCAGACAAATCATCTGAAGACCAGGTCCTCTCAATTGAACCACACGCAGACGTTGTACGCCCTCAGCGAGGCAGGAAGCCACAACGGGATGTTCCTCCAGAACTTCCACTGAAAGCCAGTGATCAAGGTGAAATGACTGCAAATCCTACTACAACGATGGTTCCACTGCGTCCTTTGAGGAGGAAGGACAGCCTCACTCCGGATCGCAACACAAATCCTCACGGTGCATCACTCGATGTGGTTCCTCCTCTCCGTACAAAGAACAGAGACGCCAGTCTTCCTCCCGAGCCTCAACAGAGTGCTGATGCACAAATTGGTGCCGCTGGCCAGTCAGTCCGTGCACAGTCAACTACTGAGTTGGTCCTTCCTCCCAGGATGAGGAAAAGAGATGGCAGTCTCCCTCTAGAGACAGGAAGTGCTGTAGCTCAAGCCAACACCAAGGTGGTCCCATCCCGGCCGGTGAGGAGACGGGACAGCGGTAGAGACTCAACACAGAGAGATGACTCTCTCGTCCCTCCTTGTCGTGTAAAGAAAAGAGATGGCAGTGTTCCTTCGGAAGCCCCACAGAAAGCTGATGAATCTGTGCTGCCATCCTCAGACCCACCACACAGGCCTCTGAGGAGAAAAGATAGCCTGACACCGGAGCCTCCCAAACAGAAAGCGGATGAACCAGGAAGTTTAACTTCCCAGGAGAACACCATCGCTGACACTGTTCCGGCCCATGGCGTAACGGCTTCCAAAGTCTCCAGCTGTCCTGAGCCTCCTCAGGAGATGAACAAACCTGTCCAAGTAGCCATGGGTCTGATTCCACCCAAGCCTCCCAGGAGGAGGGTGAGTCTCACCCCTGAACCTTCTCAGAAAGCCCATCTCGAAGACAACAAGACATCTGAGGCGGGAACAGAGCTTGTTCCTCCTGTGCGCTCAAGGAGAGCATCAAAGGCCACTCCTGAACCAACACAGAGACCTGATGACCTGGAAGATATCTCAAATGGCCGGTCTGCCGCAGAGGAAGTTCCCACCACATGTGAAACAAAGACACAAGATGATCTCCCTATTGAGCCTGTCCAAACAGAGACAGACAGTGATTCAGGGGTTGGGGAGACTGCCCCACTCTCAATCATCAGAATGATAGGCCCATCAAGGTGCAAGAAAACCCAAGGTCCTTCAGCAAAATCAAGAGAATCAGATGGTGCTGAAGAGGCCACAACTGTAGAAGCTCTGAATGCTGAGTCCACAGCTCCTGTCCATATAAATAACCCGCTCAGGGACTCTCAAGTAAAACAGTCTCAGACTTCTACCGAAATGGCTACCACTGAGACAGTTGAAGATGAGCCAACTGTGGCCTCAGCAGAAGACGCTGCCTCGCGTGTAAAGATGGAGGTCGAACAGCTCCTACCAGTCCCGATGCCTCGAGTGAAGAAGCGCCTCAGTGGCACTTTCCCCAACGATGATTTCCCACCTCTAGACGTCACCTCTCCCGTTCTGTCTGATGCCTCTACGACCGCTGATGAAGCCACCAGGCCCCCCAGGGAGAGGGGACGCTCACCTGCAACCTCAGCCTCCAGAGGGCTGGATCCCCCTCAACATGGCGACAGGAGCAGCAGCCTCCCTCCATTGTCCCCTGGAGACCCTTCGACACCCGACGAGCTGGTTGTACCCCTACGCAGGAAAAGGAGCAGGGTCCAGATTGATGGCAGTGAGAGTGCACACCCGGCAGGTGGACCAGCGGGTCTTCCTGTTCCAAAACCAAGGGGAAGGAAACGTCTGAGTGGATCTTTCCCTGACGACTTCAATGCTCCCAGCCCCCTATCTTTATGTCCGCTAGACTCAACATCAAAAATGTCAGACCAGGATAGGACACTGGGGGATGAACCTTACCCCTCTCTCTCCCCTGTGCCCTGTCCTAGGACAAGCCTTAAGTCCTTCTCTGATTTGATTCCTCCATTGGATTCTCCCATCTCTACTCAAAGTGATGCACCTGAGAGCAAGCTAACCCCGCCTCAGAAGGATGAAGAACCAACCAGTCAGGAAGTCATGAGTTCAGCGTCAATGGAGACGAGTACTGAGGCGTCTGATGACGGGTTTGTTACAGTACAAGTCCCATCGGGGTTGAAACAGGAAGTAGACCCACAGGATGTTGCCGAAGAACAAGCGGACGCCACCATTTCTCCGACAACAGACTCAGTTGAAGTCACGGCCGGTAAGAGGGCACTAGAGGAGAGCACAGAGAGCTGGACCTTTGCAGATACTGAGAGCTTTGTTACTGAGGACAGTGAAAAAGATGAGGCCGTCCCAGAAACAACATCTGCCTCCACTCCTGCCTCGGGACAGGAGGACTGGCTGCATGTAGACGGAGCCAGAGAGCCAGAACAGACCGACACAGACTCAAGTAAAGAAATGGGGGTTGAAGAAGAGGTGGACTTTGGCTTTATGTCAATAGCAGTAGCTACCAGTGACTTAGAGGAGAAAGGGTAAGTTAAGTAGAAAATAATGTGGAATACAGAGGTAGGTTAACCTAGCTCTGAAGTGTGTTTTGTGGACCTTGTACATTTAAACCTTGTATGCCTTTTTTTGCATTTCTGTTCATTCTCGCTATTCTAACATAGAACTTTCCATTTTACTCATGGCGATCACTCTGTTGCTCATGGAAGTTCATCATGATCAGGCTCATTTTGACCACACTTTATTCCTTGACCATTGTTGAACTGTGAAGGTTAATATTTCTCGACAAATCTACTGTGTTTTTTGCTATTATAAAGGCAACAGGATGCTTCCGAAGAGTCCTCGGGTCTTGCTGCGCCATTGCCTGGTCAGATGTCAACACCACAGCGTCAAGACAGTGCTGCTACCTCAGATGTACGTTGCTAATAGTTTACAGATAAGATGGTTGACTGAGTGATGGTCAGTGATGAGTGGTTATTACTCAGTGAATGTGTTGTTGATTCCTCAGGCACTGGAGTTCAGCCCTGGCCTGGTCACCTCCAGCCAGTCTCTGCTGGAGTGGTGCCAGGAAGTCACCCAGGGTCATAAGGGGGTCAAGATCACCAACTTCAGCACGTCCTGGAGGAATGGTCTGGCCTTCTGCGCAATCCTCCACCACTTCCACTCGGACAAGATGTATGAAAAACATCAGCTTTCTGAAAAAATATTATTGAGCATTCTGTGTTTGTTTAACCATTTGCTCATGGGTTAAATGTAAAATCTCCTTCTCATTCTTTAGAGACTTTGAAATGCTTGACCCATATGACATCAAGCGCAACAACAAGAAGGTGATTATCTCTGCATGTGTGCCATTCCATCATATTTTACATGAGCCCCCACAGAACATCTCCTTCTGTAATCACCTGATCTCCTCCCCACACCCAGGCCTTCGATGGCTTTGCCGAGGTGGGCATCTCTCGGCTGATGGAGCCCTCGGACATGGTTCTCCTGGCGGTGCCTGACCGCCTTATCGTGATGACCTACCTCAACCAGATCCGCACGTATTTCATGGGCCAGGAGCTGAGCGTCCTCCACATCGAGAAGAACAGCAGCGAGTCGAGCTACGCCGTGGCCGGAGAGAGCCGGCAGGGCGTCGACACAGAGGCGGCCACCCGCTACTACGCCCAGAAGCTCCAGGAGGAGGGGATAACCCTGGACACCAATGGGAGTCCTGCGGCAGAGGATGAAGCAGATTCTAAGACCAATAGGGACATGGTCCCGCCTCCCAGAACTAAACGAGCAGCAGGTGCAGGGAGTGCCCAGGCCCCAGTGGCACCACCTCGCACTCACTTCCTGTCCAAGTCTGGATTCTCCCATGTAAAGGACGCAGACCTAGTGAAGAAACGACGGTCTCAGAGGAGAAGTAGTTCTCCAGAGGAGTGTGATCCCGCAGAGGTAGGAAACATCTTTCTCTACTTCCATCTCATAACCTGGTCTAAAGTTCTCTCTATATCTCGGCCTTATCGCTTGCTATTCCTGTGTTGTCTTTCCAGGCTGCGTCGGGTCAAGAGGAGAGTGCTGGTGCTATGAGAAAATCAGAGACAGGCAAGTTAATTATGTGTTACTGTACCTGAAAGTAAAAGTACCATATTCCAGTATTGATGATGAGTAATGATTTGAGTAATGATGGTAATTCTCAGGAGTCCTCATCGAAACCATTGCAGTATGACTCAACTCCCTTGTATTCCTTTGAGAAATTACCTCAACCATTCCGGTCATTAGAAATCATAAATCAGAATGGGTTTTAATCGCCATGAAAGTTTGCACAGACAAGGAATTTACTTTGGCAGATGTTCATGTTCTGTAATAGCCAGTTAAAATGAATTCCCATAATCCCCATTAGCGAGTTGCGTTGTATTTTATTTAGTGGTACACGCTTTATACGGTGAGCCCAAGCGGGTTCTGTGTTGTTTTGAAGGTTGTTCCTGACTCCAGTTTTGAGTTTGTTTACATTTGTGATCTTCCCAGAAGGCAAAGAGCTGGGGGCATCTGGTGAGGAGACCAGAATGGCAGAGGATGGCCAGGTCAGTCTTCATCATAACCACAAATGAGTTGGTTCCGGTCTACTTTAACACAGAACTACAGCACCCTCAGCTCTAGAAGTCCTTGGATATAGCTTTGGTTTGTGTGTGAGTGTGCGTTTGTCACTGTACTGACAGGACTCCAGCGAGTACGTCCTGAGCGAAATGTCGGCTCTGGAGGCGGAACAGAAGCACATCGACAGCAGAGCAGACGTGGTGGAGAGGAAACTCAGGCGACTGATGGAGACAGGTGCGGGAAAGAGGGAAGAAAGGAGAGAGAGAAAGAGAGAGAGAGAGAGAGAGAGAGAGAGAGAGAGAGAGAGAGAGAGAGAGAGAGAGAGAGAGAGAGGGAACTAAGGCCCTGAATATGTGCTGTATTGGTACAGTGTATGTTGCGGAGCTGGTAGAGTAAAATAGTATTCCTGTGGGCTCTGCTACCACAGGCAGTGACAAGGTGGACGAGGAGAGGTTAATCCAGGAGTGGTTCACGCTGGTCAACAAGAAAAACGCCCTCATCAGGAGGCAGGACCACCTTCAGCTACTGTAAGACATGCACACATACACATATATACGCACGCACATACACATATATACGCACGCACACACACTCTCTCAAATCTAACCCATGTACCTGGTCCTATGCAGGCTGGAGGAGCAGGACCTGGAGAGGAAGTTTGAGATGCTAAACAAAGAACTGCGAGACATGATGGCTGTGGAGGGTAAGTTCGAAGAACACTATTCACATTATTCCTTCGCAACTTCTCCCCCAAAACGGGAACCAAGATTATTTATTCATGTTGACTGGGTGTTCATGTTATTCTTTCCAACCACTACTTTTGTAACATTTATTGCCTAAATCAGGCAGATACAGAACCGATTCTACAGGACAGCATTTCCGTTTTTTTCTTCCATGTCAAGACATGACACTCTATATTGGTGTTTCATATAGAAACAGCAGAAATATAAGAGGAAGGCTAAATCTATTGAAAAACATAACTGTCGAGGATTCCAATATCAAACAAAGCACTTTCCCTTCATCCCCCTCTGCTCTCGACCACGGCTCACGACTTCCATCTCATATCCCTCTGTCCTGTTTCCTCGCTCTGGTCTGCGTGGTTCCCTCCAGAGTGGCAGAAGACGCAGGCCCACCAGCACAGGGAGCAGCTGCTGCTGCAGGAGCTGGTGTCCCTGGTCAACCAGAGAGACGAGCTGCTTCACGACATCGACGCCAAGGAGAGAGGGTGAGACACCCTCATACGCCCGCGCAGACACGCACATGCACGCACATGCACATGCACAGACACACATGCACAGTTTGTGACAGCGGGTCTCTCTCCCTCTGCACTCAGGGCTCTGGAGGAGGATGAGAGACTGGAGAGAGGCCTTGAGCAGAGGAGGATGAAGTACGCAGACAAGCGCAAGGAGAAGTGTGTGGTGCAGTGATTCCACTGGTGTCAGCAATGGGAATGGTCCCCTGGTCCACTCCTTGTGTGTGTGTGTGTGTGTGTGTGTTTAGGTTATCTAGTGATGCCAGAATGGAGTACAACTGACACTCCAAGAGCATATGACTGTAGCAGCATGTGCAGGTATTGTTACTGTATAATGAGCAATACTTACTGTTCTGAGGAAATATACTTACTGTTCTGAGACAAAACATGCTCACTTGCTCATGTGGTTGAATCCCCTTTTGAAGCCTGTCTCTGACTGTTGATCAATCACTTGACACTATTTGAGTTTGTGTGTGTGGATTTAATATTTTCTGAAGTGTCTGTTGTTACATACTCTTTATTGTGAATGCATGAAGTGTGAGTGTGTGTGAGTGTGTGAGTACACTACAATAAGATGGGGTTACATAATCTATGACTGAATAGAGTTGGTTCAAACAGGCAAATGAGGCCCGGTCACCTTACTGAAGTATAAGAACTATTACAGTATGCTGACTGAGGTATTCAACTGAAACATTTTACACTGAATGTAATGGCAAGGGTATTACAGTCCTAATGTGCCAAATATACCAAAGAATTACTCACATGAGTAGATAATTTCCCTTGAGAAAGACAAGGACACATGTGCCTAAGGAATGCTATAGGTTTCAAGATTTTTTACAGTATGTCGAACTGTGCAGACAGTAGGAGATACTTGGTGAAATGGGAAAAAAGGCAGTTACAAAAGTCAGCCAAGCGGAAAAAAATGCATTTAATTTATTGGTTTTATTTATCGATATTCCCCAGATATCTTGCATTTAAACCTGTCCTTGTATTGTGTAACTTAAACAGGTCATAACAAAAGTTATGATGCAGTATGAATAAGAAACACTATACACTCTAAATGTTACAGTGTATAGTGTAAATGTCCAATGTTACTAATATGCCACTGTGGTATAAAAAACCTTTAACCAGAATAGAAGAGGTTTATCATTACGGAAATATCAATACTTCTGAATTTCTACAGTATTTTAATACTGGATAAAATAACATTATCAGTTCCTAACATTAAATGCAGTTTCATTTTGAGGAACAATAAAACAGTATGAGAAATAATGGTCAGAGGAACTTGATACTTCTTAGCTAGTTGAGGCATATTCTGTGAGACGTAATGTTGTTTTGGTTTTAGATTGTTTGAAGTTATTTCCCAGCCTGTATACTCAGCTCTGTTACTCTTATTACTGTGGTAATGTTTATCACTCCCAGGGTGTGTTTGAGTGTGTGTGAGTTTGAGTTTGTTAACTGCCTTTTGGGGGAAAGTTGTAATTGTTTTATTGTTGAATTTGCACTATTTGTAAAGTTTGGAAAATAAAGAGAATAATTTGTGACTTAGATATGCTTCACTTTATACAGTATATCCTTACTGTCAAAACATCATGACTCCAGTTGTTCATTCACTCTTTAGTGGGCTAGCTATTGCAAAGCTACTAAACAGAATTGTATGAGAGCAACAACACAGTCTTGGAGATCCCTAACTGTTTAGGTCAGGTAGTTCAGAGCAAGGGAACTTCACTGCAGATCAAGAGGTTGCAGGTTCAAATCCTCCTGTGTGATGCTTTTGGAAAGGGTCTGCTGCATAGGTAAGGTATTTTTTTCCTGTATATAAAAATAGATTAGATTTTTGTAAAAAAAAAAAAAAAAAAAGAGCAAACTCTCCTCTTGATACAAGTGTAGAGAATATGTAGCCCCTAAAAACACAACACAAAAAAATAAAAACAAAACAAGATCATTTCAATATTTTCAATTAGAGATATGACAAATGCTGCACCAACAATTCTTTACTTTCAACGAGTGGAAAAAGTTGCACAATATACACTTTGCTTGTCTCTCAAGTGTATTTAGAATTTTTTTTTATTCTTGTGACTCGAGAAAAAAATAGAAAAGATAAGTTGGGTGTATTGACCAATAGTTTGAAATAATTGTGTGTGTTCTAATCCTTTCACCTGCTCTATAGATGTTTGCTATATAAATTGCATGGTTTTGAACTTGAAAACCTTTATACCTTTAAGTTAAACCATTATATATTTCACATGTATTATATTTCATTAAAAGATTATCTAAAATATGTGTTATCAAAAATATAACAAAACTGACTCATATATTATAGGAATATAAAACAGTTTAACGGAACTATTTGATGTAGGGTTGTATCAATTTATCAGGTCTGGAGTGAGTGTTGTTCTTGGAGGGTAATTACACTGGGGCAGCGAATATTCCTTTTTTTCAAGGCTTCCTGCTACTTCAGGAGGGTAGGTTCAGTATAGCAGGCGAGGCAACGTCACTGGAATTACGTCCAGAAACAGGAACGAAAATAAAACAAAAACCTTCCTCCTTTTTTCAACAGTAATGTTTTGTCATTAAATCAATGCCGAACACTGACAGGTCTGAACGCGGTTGGGAACAATGACGATTTTGTGGTTCATTTTGTCTGTCAGGTGTACTGTACTTTTGTCATGGTTATACATTGTGTATTCCATCGCTCAAGAGACATCAGAGGAAGGTAAACCAGATGTTCATATACGTTGTTTGCAATAATTGGCTGATTTGTCATCGGTGTTTTATGTACAGAGGTTAACTGTATCTGCCTGTGTATTTTTGTTCTAAATTAAATTATTTAAATTATGCTAGATTTCAAACAAGGATTCTATCTGATTTCCTACATTTTATCATAACAATTACTGGGTTTTGATGGTGCTCTGATCTTTTTATTTTATAACATCACCCCCCACAAAAAAAATATAATGGATATACTTTTCTTCTTGCCCATGCCTCCCTTAATTTCCTTTCTCTCCTAGTGGAACTGTTCAACTCTGTGAAACTGGACAAACTAGGATGGAAATCTTACCCCTCAGCTGAAGTAAGTAAAATACATTTAAAGTAAAAGTAAATCTTACTCCCTTTTTAAGACCAAAATAAACAGTTACAAGGTCTTTGTTTGGTATTTAGGATAAAAGATGAACAAATAGCATAGCAACTGGCAACAAAGCTTCTGTGAGTCATTCCATGTTTCGAAGCGATTTGTTCTCATTGTCCTCTATCTTGTGATGTCCAGTATTCTAGTGCAGTGGTCTTCAGCCCAGGTCCTTAGGGCCCACTGTCCTGTATGTTCTAGATGTTTTCCTGCTCCAACACACCTGATTCAAATGAACTGGTCATTATCAGGCTTCTGGGGAGCTTGATTACAACCCATTCATTTGAATCAGATGTGCTGGAGCAGGGGAAACATCCAGAACATACAGGATAGTGGGCCCTGAGGACCAGGGTTGAAGACCACTGCTCTAGTCAACTAATCTACCATCTTCTTACATCAGTGGACTGAGATTACCCATCTGGTGGGTTCAGAGAGTGCCCCTCTGTATCAGGCCTGCACTACCGCACGCAGCAGGTCATTACTAACCAAATGGATTGATAAGAAGGATGCCCACCGCTTGCTATTGGACATCACATTTGCCCAGGAAGAGGAGCCTCTCAATCAGCCGAGTCCCCTTCAGATCCACATGCTTGAAACAACCCAAGCTCTGTCCGGCTTTCAAAGTGGTCGGAATGTTTTGAGCCTTGTGACGTCGAAGGCATTTCCCGTCACATTGGAGCCAAAGCATTTACCAGAGTACTTTGACCGCAGGGTTGGTTTGAACCTTGGGCAGCTCTCACAGCGCGGCTTCTATCTTAGGTTCTCCTTTTCGGGAAACTGTGTCTTCATAGCTTCTGTTAGACTGTACTATAAAAGATGTCCAGGGTTTGTGCATGACCTGGTCCGGTTTGAGGGGGCCTCGGCTGCTTCGGGGCCCCAGACTGGTGTCTGTGTGGAGGGGGCTGTGAAGGAGGCCCCCTGTGAGAGGCACTGCCAGGAGGATGGGGTGTGGGGGCCGCTGGAAGGGGGGTGCATCTGTCCCCCTGGTCATCAGAGGGTGGGGGCCACCTGCCAAGGTTTGTAGACATCTCACAATAAAGATTGTGAGATTGAAAATCTATGACTGCAATATTGAAAGAACTGCTCAAGTACTGTAAATGCACCTGAGGTATGCTAAGTTATTTTGTAATCTAACAATTTTAGCATGTGGAACTGGCTACCACAAGCCAACCAATGAGAGTGGAGAATGTCGTCTATGCCCACCCAATAGTTCAACAACCAGGGCGGGTGCTGTGGAGTGTGTCTGTGACCAGGGCTACATCCGGTTGCCTAGTGACCCATACAACATGGGATGCACACGTAAGAAACCTCAAGCACCATATACTCTGTCCTAAAAAGCTGGATGAAACCATTAGTAGAAACAGTTTTGTGAATTTCTTTATCAGCTGGTTAACTCGATTCTGTGTGTGATGATACCACTGGCATGACTTACAAAGATATCGTCGCTCCCCAGGAAGTCCCTCCGCCCCAGTGAATGTGACAGTTCAGCGCCTGAAAAACTCCACGCTGTCTCTACGCTGGGGCCCTCCCCACGACACAGGAGGGAGACAGGAAGTGATGTACGATGTGCATTGTCAGGAGAGGGAGGGCGATACAAACGGTCTGTGGAAAAAATGTGTGGATTCATCTCTATCGGCCTCAACCCGATTGACGACCACAGAAGTCAACCTCACAGGTGTGAACCCAAACTATGACTACCAGCTGTCAGTGAGGGCGTGGAACGCAGTCTCTGACCACCAGTCCTTGGAAGCAAATCTCGCATCCGTGGTCATTCACAGATGTGAGTCAGGCTAATGAATCAGTTCCTACTGGTGAAGTCAACACTTGCTTACCGTCAAACACACTTGTAGCATCAAAATGATTTCAGAGGAAACAGAAACTAAGGCTTAAGTTTCTGTCATGTCTTGTGAAAGTTTTTCCTGAAGTGAAGGTCACTGGTGACCCTCGGCCCCTTGAGCATCAGCAGGAAGACTTTTCTACCTGGGGGATTGTGGGCGGACTAGTGGGAGGCCTTCTCCTATTGGCCCTGGTCTTGACAGCTGTGTGTACTCTGCGCCGTAAAAACATCCAGCACAGGTAAACCTGAAAGATCACATTGTTTATAAGCCTTAGGGTAGATAGTTGTAGTGGTGCGTTCCAGCTCTATCTCGTTAGGGAACATGTTGGAGTAAACTAATGTAACCCTAATCCTGTTCAATTCAATACCATTAATTTACATTTACATTTAGTCATTTAGCAGACTTATCCAGAGCGACTTACAGTAAGTACAGGGACATTCCCCCCGAGGCAAGTAGGGTGAAGTGCCTTGCCCAAGGACACAACGTCAATTGGCACGGCCGGGAATCGAACTGGCAACCTTCAGATTACTAGCCCGATTCCCTAACCGCTCAGCCACCTGACTCCCATTAATAATAACATAAGCTCTGTTTTGGCAGGCAGGATCCAGTCTTCCTGCCTCCTCACTCAGGTGTAACATATCGTCGCGATGAGGACGTTCACCTTGACCTTCCGGAGCCCACCACCACAGGTGATTTAAAAAGCGAATCTGTCATTAATAATCGGCGCTGTATGCGAATGACAGGAAGTGACTATCATAGGTTGAAAAACAAAACACGGTTTCTGGTTTCACACCTGTTCCATCACCCCAACCCCTTTCGTCTCCTGACTCTTGTTCCGGGCAGAGCCTGAGGCAGTTCAGTTTCTGGAGAGTGTCAGTGACAGACTCCTGACCAGCCTGAAGGATTCCGTAGTGCATCGAAACAAACTGACCCTGGGCAAGGAGCTGGGGAAGGGTACGATTTTGTTCACAATTCTCACTCAGTACGAGCTCATGTACTCATTTTCTTACACCCGGAAACTCCAGATTTAAAGATGCTGTTTTTCTGCTCTTCTTCCAGGGGAATTTGGGACTGTCTACGAAGGCCTCTTCTCCCCAGAGGAAGGGATCAACATCAAAGTAGCAGTGAAGACCATGAAAGGTCATATGTTACTATATAAAATATATCCCTTAGGTCTCTGTAAAGTGTCCTTCTGCCATTGTTCGCTGACATAATTTCATGCTGCTGCAGTTGGAATATACAGCCAAGACGATTTGGAGGAGTTTCTGAAGGAAGCAGAAATTATGAAGCATTTTGATCATGAAAATGTGGTCAAACTTCTTGGTAAGAGTCCCTTCATTCACCTCGATACTTTTCTTGGCACTTCCTAAACCTCAGCCCCCTTATGCAGTACTCGTGTAACTGGGGTGTAACTGCTGTCTTTGTCCTGCAGGGGTCACTTTGGAGCGGGAGCAGGACTCCCCTCTGCCGGTGCCTTTGGTGATCTTGTCCTTCATGAAGCATGGAGACCTGCGACGTTTCCTTGTCGCTACTCGCTTCGGGGCCATTCCCATGGTGATACACACACACGCACGCACACATGCACACACCCACTCTCTGTCTCTCACCTTTGCAAAAACACATGGTCAATACATTGTCATTGTCAAAGTAAATCTTGATATTGACCTCTCCTGTTCCCCCCAGTTTGTACCCTACCAGAGTCTCTTACGCTTCATGATTGACATTGCTGCAGGGATGGAGTATCTCAGTTCCCATGGCCTCCTGCACAGAGACCTGGCTGCACGCAACTGCATGTGAGTCCAGCAGGGGGAGACAGTGAGGCCGATCAAAATGAACTGCGCAGCAACAGGCAGCATCACACATCAAAGCCTCCTTGTTCAGAAGAAGACTGCATCTCTGTCCTAACACCATTTGTATTCAGCTAAGGGCAGTATCGGAAGGAAGTGAGCAAATCTCTGAACCCAACAGATTGACTCAGAAAAATAAAGGGGGTTTTCAAGGCCACAGTAATAAAGCTGCAAAGCTAAGGCGCTAACATTACAGTCGAGTTCAACCACATTCTGTCACAGGTTGGGAGACGACTTACATGTATGTGTGGCTGACTTCGGTCTCTCCAAGAACATCTACAGCAACAACTACTACAGGCAGAAAGTGTCTGTCCAAATGCCAGTCAAGTGGATGGCCATAGAGAGCCTGTCAGAGTCCATCTACACCAGCAAGAGTGATGTGGTAAGGCACAGCTCACCTTTCTGCTCTACCATCCATTATCAGAGCAAAGCCTTATCGAAGGGCTATCCAATGCACAAGTCAATGACTGTATGTGTATGCCAACAATCCATGTGTGTCTCTTTCATCTTCCATCTGCCTACTCTTTGTCATCCTCAGTGGTCCTTTGGGGTCACCATGTGGGAGATTGTATCCAGGGGAAGGACTCCTTATCCAGGAATCCACAACCATGAACTCCTGGAGTATCTGGAGGCAGAACACAGGCTCAAACAGCCAGACTGTGACGCCCAGCTGTCAGTGCTCACCTCACTCCAACTCTATTATAGATGAATTCATGCAAGAGAGTCTTTGTGTTGGCGCGCAGTGAGAGGTGTAGGGTTAGGAGGGACTGTTAAGAACAGTCAAAACTATCATTCTCGCCTTTGAGGGTTGTTATATCATCACAAAACTAAAAGCATTACATAACATAAAGTTGGCCTAGATGTGATGTGTTACATTTTACAGAGTGAAAACTCTTCATTTCCAGTCGGTTGCTCTTACAGAGTTGTTGACGACCTGAGATGTTCGTACATAATGTACTCCTGGTTGCTCCCCAAATATGAATTGCCTAGTTTCTAATTGAGTCAATGTGAGCTGTATTGACACTGTGACCAGGGGTTGGAGGACAGAGGTGTCATTGTAATCATATGTCCTTTCTCTCTCCCTCTCTCTCATTGTCTTTCAACCTCTTCCACTTTCAATTGCCGACTCTACGACCCCCCCCTCTATCTACCCCCCCCCCCCCACACACACACACACACACACACGTCTCTCTCCCTGTCAGATACGAGGTGATGCAGAGCTGTTGGCAGCGGGATGTTACACTGAGGCCTGGTTTCAGGGAGCTGGGGGAGAGGCTGAAGGTCCTTCTGTGTGCTCTGCCGGTCCTGGAGGCCTGCCAGGAAGCCCACTACATCAACCAGGGCCTGGAGGCAGCCTGCCAGGGGGGCGCCCAGGGAGACAACCCCAATCTAGAGGATGCTGCGAGGGGGAATGTTTACCTGCCCACCCCTACGTCTGCCAAAGTTCTACTCAATGAAGAGAAGAAGAAAAATACGGAAGAAGAGGGGGAGGATGGCTACCTGCTGCAGACTGGGCAAGCTGTCAAGAAGGGGGAATAGGAGGCTGTACTGATAACAAATATACATTTTTGTTGTTTTTTAAACATGTCTGACAATACCCCACAAATATGATAGGAAAATGGTTAATTGTGATTGTAAAGATACTGGAGTAAGGTTGCACGTTCCAAACTAATGTTGAATAAATACCTAAGATATTCCACATAGGTCTTGGATGAGGGTATGAGTTCAGCTGTGCTTCACCTGCTTCTAGTAGAGCTTTCTGAGTAGGATTCTAGGAAATAGTATTATTAATTACAACATGGGAAACAAATGTTATGATTTATTGTAATCCCTCTACAATTAAACACGATATGATTCAAATCTGTTATCAACTCAATGCAGAATATACCCCAATTACAGTGAATGCTTGCACGCGCATGTTAGTGTGCCTATGTATGTGGGAATGTATTCAATATTTTTTCTGAATTATGTAATTTATATATTTTTACAAATCGGTTGGCCGTTTAGATTGACTTCAAATATAGTAAACTCAATATGACTAATGAACTCGAACTACAAATCCCAACATCTATCCACTTCTAGATTTGTCCGTAGTGACACGTCATTTGATGTCACTGCCGCACCTGCGCAGCCATCTTGTACTTCTAGCGAGGAGCGGACACAAAAAGAAAAAAGGAAAGGAAAATTGATTAGTCAAATTTGAAGAAAATAGGAATGTCTTTAAAGTTTCTGTAACACCACAACGTTAGGATACACCAGCTTGACAAAGGGGAGTAGAAAAAACTCAAATTTACATCCAAGTGCCTCGGACATCTAGACTCTCAAGTCATCTTTTGCCTGCTGTAGGAGAGAAGGAAGGAACAGACAATTCGCCGACTGAAAAACACATCCCCAACGTCAAATCATGAATCCCGAATAGTGAGTAAAGCCACCACCCCGACTACATCGTGATTAGTGTAACCGTTTTATTTTGCATTTCTGATTGTGACATGTCGAAACAAGCGCCTATATTTTCAGTCGGATTGCTAGCTAGGTCGCTAGTAGTAGCAGGGCGCGGACAGGTTCCAAGCCTTTTGCTTTGAAATGTGACAGACAGTCTCGAGATGTGTTTATACAGCCAACATCAGCTGATTGCCTGCTCATGCCACCACATTAGCCAGGTTGACAGGCACTGCTAATTTGACTCCATTTTACATAAAGCCACAATTTGGCGTTTGTTCATGTTGTCATTGCACTTAAATCAGATGGCTAGCATCTGTCACTGACTTGTGTCCCTAAAATGAGAAAACACGCGCTTGTCACCGGATCTCAAGCACGGTGCTCTGGCGACCGGAGAAAATAGGACGTAGTGCTGGAACGTCACACCACCGGCGCAGCGATTAGCCTAGCCTAGCTCGCAAGCTAACAACGGAAGTCTAGCTAGCTAGATAGCAATATCATTGTTACCCTGCTAGGGGTAGTTTATTTGAGATAGTTAACTGCTTTATATTGTGCCAGTCATCACAACATTGTACTTGTTAACCATATACATCTAATATAAGTGGTTAAATCGCGAATCGCGAATTTTTTCGCGAATATGCTTGTGATTGCGAGACACATCGCCACATCACAATAAAGTGTACGCGATGCATGCGCAGTTTAGATCGGGTATTTCCACATAGGCCTATATACGACACACTGCTCTGTATGTTGTTGTGACACAGTGATAGTGTTTGGCAGTTATACATGACACGTCTTGATTTCAGGTGACACAAGAATAACTCGGCCATTGCGCCACCACTGTGCAGTTTGTCAAATTAAGTTCATGACATGTTCTTCTGTTAATGTTGCCGCGAAAGTGTTACTCAACAGTATTTCTCCACTCGAAATAGATTTCTAAGAGTACCACATATCAGTTAAATACTGTGTATTCCCCAGGACTTAGTCAACAAGTAATAAAAACCACAGAGCAGCACAGCCATGATGAGTCGATCCCTTCAAAGCCTTCATAAATGAGAATGTCCAATCCTTGGTCTAATGCTGCATGCTTTTACTACAGTGACTACCTTTTTAAGCTCCTGCTCATCGGTGACTCTGGTGTCGGAAAATCCTGCCTCCTGCTACGATTTGCAGTAAGTGAAGCCTGTGGGGAACCTATTTTAGGGGTTGGTTGGCTCGTGGTGCTGTGAAAGACCCGTCGTGCTATATCATTCGTCCTTCTCCACTTCAGGATGACACCTACACAGAGAGCTACATCAGCACCATCGGGGTGGACTTCAAAATCCGGACCATTGAGCTGGATGGCAAGACCATCAAACTGCAGATTGTAAGTGGACGCGCGCTCACACACAACACCGTAGGCTACGCGCCTAGAAGGTAACCCACAGAGGGGCTGCCTCTATCCATGGACAGGCAGAAACGGGTCTGATTTGGATCCATTCTGTGTTTTTGCCCTGTGTGTGGTGTGCAGTGGGACACGGCCGGCCAGGAGAGGTTCCGCACCATCACCTCTAGTTACTACAGGGGCGCCCACGGCATCATCGTGGTGTACGACGTCACAGACCAGGTAGGCTTCATCATGAGACCAGAGTCCTCTCTCGTCATCCTGGTGACTGGCGCGTCCAGCCAATAGGGATCCCTCCCCGAGGCTGGGAATTCCTTGTTTCTGGGGGGTCGCTAACCTTCCTCTGTGATGTGTGCCGCAGGAGTCATACAACAACGTGAAGCAGTGGCTGCAGGAGATCGATCGCTACGCCAGCGAAAATGTCAACAAGCTATTGGTGGGCAACAAGTGTGACCTCACCACCAAGAAGGTGGTGGACTACACAACAGCCAAGGTATGTCTGCTTCAGAGGGATGTTCGACAGAGTAGGATACATTCAGTAAAAGGCATTGAATATGTAACAGTGTCCAGTGTGTCTTGATGAGGGGAAAAATGGGACTCTGGCTTGTTAATGCGATGTCATCCTTACGCTGTCGTTATTTAACGTTGGCGAACTTTGTATCACCTCTTGGCGTGATTTTTTTGTGTTGAGCTTGGCTCTCGATTCAGACGGTGAATTTCTACAGCAAACTACAAGCAGTCGACGTGTGACCTCATCGTGTGTGTGTGTGTGTGTCCCTGCAGGAGTTTGCTGACTCCCTGGCCATCCCTTTCCTGGAGACGAGTGCCAAGAACGCCACCAACGTGGAGCAGGCCTTCATGACCATGGCCGCCGAGATCAAGAAGCGCATGGGTCCCGGCGCCACGGCCGGCGGCGACAAGCCCAACCTGAAGATCGAGAGCACCCCCGTCCGACAGTCTGGAGGGGGCTGCTGTTAAAGGACCCTGCCTCCAGCAACCCTGGAACCCCCTCCCTCCCCCCCCCCCCCCCCTTCTCCCCACAACCAGTCCTGGGTGTAAAGTGGAGCCCCACTCCCCCCCCCCCTCACTCCTATCTCTACTCACCCCCCACAAACACTCCTCCCTGTTCACTAGCCACCCAGCTGCATAGATGGATATCTGAACACACACCTTCACACCCCATCCTCCTCTCCGATCACTCGGAAAACCGACATCCAGGCAGGGGCTAGCGGGAGGGACGAGTGGATGGATAGAGGGAGAAGTAGAGGAGGAAATGGAGGGACTGGAGAAGGATTGGAAAGAGAAAGAGCCAAGATGGGGGTTGGGGTTTGCAGAGCAAAGAGGATGAACCTACAGTAAATATGAGATCAGTAGAGAGGAACAGGATGATGGGAGGTTTCGATTCTGATTCCGTCTCAACCTGTAACACACACAGACACACATTTTTTTGCTGTCTCCCCTCCCCCCCTTCTATTTCCTATAGGCACTGTCTGCCATTGCAGAATCAATGTCTTCACCATCCATATAGCAACAACACCCAGCATCTTAGAAATAATCCAGTTGGCTGTCTTCATATTGGACCTGGCTATGCCGTGGAGAGAGGGAGGGAGAGAGAGAGAATGAGTCACGTGTGTGTGTGTGAGTCACCATTCACCGTTGTGAATGCAGTAGTAACAATTATTTACTCTTCCGCTGTGGAATATGAACAGCCAACGCGGTGCGGTGCAGACAGTGGAGTTGTAAAGGCCTCACCATGCCAGATAGAGACAGGAGAACAGTGACTCACCACGGCCATTATTGATGAGGGTGCAGGGATGCCCACTTTCAGTCCTCCCCTTCCCCCTCTTCCCCACTCTCTCTTACACACACACATTATTTTAAGTGAAATCAGCATTAGAGACACACACAGCCGGTCTGTTTTTGGGGTCAGGGAAAGGCGAGAGTTAAGCTCAGATCTCCTGGTAGCACAGGAGATCTTCTGGTTGGACTTGGAATCACTTCAACACTCCATCCATTCATCCATCTTGGAGCGAGGGGGGGGGTCACACTGGGAGAAGCCAAGAGGAAACCAGAACGGTGGTTTTAAGTGCTGTGATATATGGTGTTGGCTTGTGTTTTTTTGTTGTTTTTTTTTTGTCTACATCAGTTCATAAGATAGAGATTTCACATGTAAAATGGAGAAAAAAACAACAAGATTGTCTTTCTGTCCAGAAATGACACTATATATTACAGTATGATGGTTCTTCAATAAACACACATGCACACACACACACACATCCACACTGATAGGAGCATGATGTAGTTATACTGTAGACACAGGGTGGGGTGGGGAGGTGAGGTGTTAGGCTGGGAAGCCAATATTCAACTATGAATTAACCAGACACACAAGATATTGGCAATATTCTGTGTTCATCTTAATATACTTTTACAGTTTTATTATAATTTTATTTGATATTTTTATTTCATGTTGATTTTGTTTTCTAATCGAGAAAAAGCTTGTACAAATTGCTTAATGCTGTCCGATTATAAGTTGGGTTTGGGATTTCAATGTGTGGTCTGAACTAGGTTGAGGGTTAACCGGGGGTGAAAGCTACTGTTCCCTTCCTTCCCTTGCAAGAGTCCTCATGACATCTGTCCTCAGCATTTATTGACCCGTGATCATTCACAGTCACGGTGTTGAGACCCCCCCCCCCCCCCCCAGCTGTTGTCATGTGTGTCCTGCATTGCAGTACGTGTTTTAGATCTCACTTCAGTCGGCATGGTGGATTAAGTGTGACAGAAGCGTGTGTGTCACGCTTCTGTCTTCAGAAGGGTGAGCTGTCTCAATCATATTAGATTAGTGGATTAGAGCTCTTCAACTGTCAAGCTGTTGAAACATAATACATTAGCTGCCGTTTTTGGAGTCTAGAGTGTGTTTTATCTGTGTTAGTCCTGTCTAGGCCTCCTCGACCATAGCTTCCCCCAGCCCAACCCTAGTCTTTGTGTTGTTTCTCCATAGCTATCCTATGGAACCTGACAGGAATGTGGTCGAAAACTCCTACCCCCTCGCCTCATAGCATGGGGTCAATACACTACAGAGAAAAGACAAGCTACCCTAGCTTCTCTCTGCTCAAATCTTCGGTTTTGCGTCTTGAAGGTCAATGGCCCCAATAGCTTTGGTTTTCGAGGTCGGTTTTGGTTTTACACAGTTTACAACAGAGGAGGTAAAGGCTAACTGAAGGATGTTGTAGTCCAGATGGTTTCGAGCCTCAGTCCGCAGGAGTGCACTTTGCTTGGCCTCTCTTAATGTGGCTCGAAACCTGCTTGTTGCCTGTCTCCCTCCCTATTGGCATCGACAGCTTGGTTGGGGTTGGGCGTTTTGAGTGTGTGATTGTAGTTCTGAACCTGTGTCTGTTCATATCTATGTACAAGGGGGAGTCCCTCACCAGACCTGAGGTCTGCTCTAAGAGTCAGTTGGAAAGGCCTTCCGTTGAGTTGTGGTGTTCGGCTCTGAAGTAGGGCCATCACTGCAGCTTCATCGAGTTCCTCAAGGTGTTTTTTTTTGTTGTGGTGTACAGGGACTGACTGGTCACGGTTCCAAGACCGGATATGAACTCCCTTGCATCCGCCTCCGGCCCAAACCGTCGCCCTAACTGTGATGGATCCACACAGTCTCCACTAACTGCTCCTCTCCGCTTATACAGAAAATCTCGTTCCGACTTTGGGAGTTGTTCCTGGTCCGGCTGTCGGGAGATGACGCAGAACTTTTATTTCAGCAGCTGTGCTTCAGGTGGTGAACGCCTCAGGCTCTGCCTGTGTGTGCGTGAGCAAAGTGCAACTTCAGCCTCCGAGACTGACCGTCCGAAGAAAACCGACGAAGGGTTGCTGCCCTCCCCATGCGGCCGGACTCCAGTCTGCGGACACTCCCAGGGGTGTGAAGCCGCAAACGCACCGCCCGGTCCTGTGTGTGAGGGAACAAATAAGTATCGGATGTGGATGTAAAGGTGACGCTAGATCTTGGTCGTCTGCGCTATATCCATTGTGTGTTGTGGAAGTGTCCCCACAGATGTAGTCCCAGCCTCGTCCCTTTGCAACCTTGTGACGGAAGACTGAAGGGGACTGGAATTTCAAGTCGGTTAGGTGCGATGAATCCGGATGTGTTTGGCCCAGAGTTCTCAGCTGACTGCTTGGGTAGGGGCGGGAACAGTAGTGGAGGGGGGGGGGGGTGTGTGTTTGCTGTAGGGGGGCGGGGTTAGAGTGTGTAACATTCCTGGGCTTATGAATACATGTCGGCTTTTCCGGCATTCCCTCGGATCTCACGTGAGTAATGGCGAACGAAGCGGTTGTTTGGAACTGTCACACTAAGACACACAAACACTCACACTCGCTCAGACACACCGAGTGTAAGTTTTGCACCTGAGAGTGTGGATCCCATTCTGCATTTATTCTGAATGTTCTTTCTGTTCAAGAAGTCTTGATATTCTACTGATTTTAATATATTCATTGAACTATACTGTGGTAATAGTGTGTCTGGCCCAGCAGAGGACTTTGGGGCACGGAGGTTTTGTGGGTGGGACTTCAAAGGGGGGGGGGGGGGCTTTGGCAGGGACTTACTTATGAATGTGATTATGATGAAACTGCTTGAGTCTGTTCTTTCTTTCCCCCTACTTTTATTTCGTATTCATTTGGAGAAGAAAAGGAGGGGTGTGGGGGGGGGGGGGGGGTTTGTATGTCATTTGCACACGTGTAGCTGTCCCATGGCTTAATAAAGACACACACACTTACAGGCGTTTCTTAACACCGAGCTCCTGGCTGCTGAGCTCACCTGTCGTTCACCTGCTCTTTCTGTTCCTCGCTCGTCCAGAGAGGTGCTCCGTCTCACTGCTGAGTTTGGTCATCTTGGGGTTGTTTTTTTTTCTGTACATACTATAAATATATATATAATAAAACAAATAAAAAATATCAATGTCAACGTTTCGAAGCTTGTCTTTTTGTAAGTGTGGTGTGTATTTCAAGGGTCTCATCAGACTGTGAATGTGTGTGAGCATGTCTACTTGGGTGTGTAAAGACTAGGCACACACACACCTCAAACCTGACACACCTCCGTAAACCTGACTCACATACCTCAAACCTGACACACACCTAAAACCTGACACACACACACCTCCGTAAACCTGACTCACATACCTCAAACCTGACTCAAACACCTCTGCCTGCCTGCCTGCTGGAGGGACCACATGAGGTCACCAACTCCCTCCTGCCACCCCCAGCCCCCACTGCTTAGCAGCCTGTCATCTCTCTCCTCTGTCCTTGGTACGTAACCCATCTCATCTCCCCATACACCCATAAATAAACATTCCCATTGAGCAGCCCTGCTCTCCGCTGAAGCAGTCTCTCTGCATCAGAATACATTACGTGGATGGAGGATGCACAGAACGGAGATCGGAGAGCACAGTCATTCACACTGAATATTGCTGTGGAGGTGAGTTTATGGTGCAGGGAAATGCAGGCTATTTTCCGGGCTAATATAAAGTACTGCAGACATCCCTGGGAGGGCTGGGGATGCAGAGTCGGCAGTTAGACTCTCACCACCAAACAAAGTGACTGTAAACCTCACAACAGCCTCACACACTGAAATGCAGCAAAGATTTTTATGACTCCTTCATGATTAGGTCGTAAGAACCCCGGAACCCTGGCTTGTAGGTGTTTGGATTGGAATCGGACTTTGCTCTGTTCAGATTTAGACTACAGTGAGTTCAGAATGAGGCCACCAGATTGGAGTGAGCGAAATATTCTGCTTAAAATGCGGAATTCTCAACGACCTGACCTGTAAGCGGCTTCCGCCTCTGGTCTGCCCTTGTTACCCTTCGTCCCTCTCTATGCCTTCCTGTCGTCTCCCTCTAGAACCTTCCCCTTGTCTCTCGATCATCCTGTCCTCTGTTTCCCCTCCGTCCTCTCCTCTCTCTCTTCCTCCACTCCCTCCTCTTTTCCTCCCCTTCTGTTTCTCAATAACTGCCCTCAATAACCTTTTCGCTGCCTCTCTTCCTGTCTCTCCCCTCTATACCCTTTAGCTCTCTCCCCTGCCTCTCTCTCCTCTCCTCTCTCTTCCTGTCTCTCTCTTCTATACTCCCCCTCCATCTCCCCCCTCCCCAGTTGCATGGTGGCTGCCGGTGACCTTGAGTTATTTATAGCATGGTGCTGCTGCAGACTGGTAGTTGGGGCGTTCGTCAGACACTCCTCAGGGTGTACACACACACACATGCACACATTGTCCTGACCCTGGGAGGGAGGAGAGACAGAGAGGAAGAGTGAGAGGGGTGCTCACACACAGGGGCCAAGGAGGACTAGCTGAGTTTCAGGTGCAGGAGTCCGGGGGCCATGTTTCACAACCCCTCCCCCCTGAGCGTGGGTCCTCTACTCCTCACCTGTGACCTTGAAATCCATCTCACCCTGACGAGCAGGCACCAGACACGGTGCGTTCCAGTAGGTTCTGGGGCACGTGCATGCCCGAAGCAGCTGAATCACAGGTTTGTGTGGCGTTCGGATATTGAATTACACTGCGCTCTTCAGACTGGAGCCCCACAGAACTCCAAGGACCACCAACACTGCTCAAGGTTTCATTTCAACAGCATTTATTTACACCCCCACCTCCCGCCCCACAGTACAGCTCAAATACCACTCAACCCACTTCATCTTTTTTTTACTTTCCCCACAAGTTAAATTGTCCAACAGTGTTTTTCTCCTTAGGCCTTCAATTATTTCTCTTATCGACAGTCAGTCTTTGTCTTTCTGAGGCCCCACTTCACACACCTCAGCCAACCACCCCCGAAACACCTCCCCCCCACCCCCACCTCACAACCACCCCCCGACACCACACAACCAACGCCTCCCCCTCAGTCGACGGGGCCCTGGAAGATGAGTTTGATGTGGCCCTGCTCGCCGGTCAGCCAGGTGCCGCAGAAGGGGCAGGCGGCGTGGAAGGCGTGCGTCCCGTGCGGCAGCGGGATCTGGCTCCACCCCTGCACTGTCTTTTCAGAGCACACGTGGCCGCAGGGGCAGAAGGCGTGGGTCGGGGGGCCGGCGTCCAGATACAGCCCGCCCTCGCAGCCCAGCCACAGGGGCACGTAGGGGCCCACGCGCCGGCACATGGGGCACTCCCTCTCCCCGGTGCTGGCTGGCGCCGTCCCGCTGGGCCCCGCCGGGCCCTTCTCCTTGCGGTAGCCCCAGTTGTGGTAGCCGTGGACGTGGCCGCAGTTGACGTAGACCCAGGGCTGCTTCTTGTCCACGATCTCCCGCTGAGCCAGGCTGGGGAAGGCCAGGGTGTTGAAGCCCACGGGGCACTGCGGCCGCGCCGCGTTCAGCTCCTGGCGCAGGGACTCCAGCTGCTTGAGGGTGGGCGTGCGCCGGAGGCCCGCCGGGGTGCGCCACAGCAGGGTGGCCCCGCACAGGTCGATGAGGGAGCCGTCCTGGAGGGTGTTGGACTCGTTCTCCACCTGGTGGGGGGGGGGGGGGGAGATTGGGCGAGAGAGACCGATTTAAAGGAAGAGTGTATTAGAGTGGGGGGGAGGACAAGAGAGATAGACACAATTACTTAGCGAAAAGAAATCGGTTTAGTTTCCGGTCCTTTTTTTCTGCACTGACAGCTGCTTTCCAAAGTTTGCCTTTCCACATGATGGCATCCTGTCCAATAGCAGACGAGCAAGACTCTAGCTCCGAAACACCCCCACCTCCTCTCCTCCTCCTCACCAGTTTCCCCCTCTGCTGGGCCGAGCGGGTCTCCCGCAGGGCGAACACGTTCCCGCACACGGAGATCTCCCGCCACACCCCCGGTGCCGGCTCCTGGACGAAGTCGCCTGCCGGGTGCATCACCAGCACGCCATTGGTGGTCAATCCGTCCATCAAGCCGTCCGACGTCCGCCATTTGGCAGCTCTCTCCTAAGAGACCCGCCCCCCACACATAAGCAGACTAGTATCAAGGGAAGTGATGGAGAGGCCGATAAAGAGAGAGAGAGAGGGAGAAGGAGAGAGAGGGAGGAGGAGAAAGAAGGAGAGAGAGAGATGGGAGAATAAAACAGCTAACAGGGCTTTTTTTTCGCAATGCTAAATTTAGCCCCTGCAGTGTATAACTGATTACTATACTGGCTAAACTTGAGTACTATACCAGCTAAAGCATTGAGATGCTCACACACACAGAATCACACACACACTCTCACACGCAGTGTGTCAGCCCCTCTTTAGGCGCAGTTTCGATGCAACATTCCCAGAATGTACCTGTGGACTTCTAAGCGGTCACGATCGGCAACAACCACAACGTTGTATAAGCCCGCGCTACACCTAATGTTTGGAAAACGATCTCTCGTTGTTCTTGTGCTTTCCGCACACCTCCACAACAACAGTGGGCTGCACAGCCTGCCTCTGCGATCTGCCAAGGACATTCTGTGTGTGCCCAGTTCACCGGAGCCCTGCTGAGGTTATTCACTCCGGCGTCGCTCTGACAACAGCTCAGCAGCTAGGATCTGTCATCGTCCTCCTCCTCCTACTGTCCTCTCTCGCTCTTTTCCTGCCTCTCTCTCTCTTTCTCCCTCTCTCGCTGGGACATTCTCTCCCCCCCCCCCCCCCCTCTCTGTCTCTCTGTCTCTCTCTCAGTATTTTTAGCTGGATGGGGAGGCTTGCTAGGTTGACACAGGCCTCGGTGCCTTGCATGGGACATGACGTTATCTGTGTGTATGACTCACTGTGCCCCGCTTGTGTCATCCCCTCTCCCTGGGGTCATGTATAATGCATGAGGGACATCTTTCCTTACGAAGTGTCACGAGCCTCCAGACTTGCGTGTTTCAGAGCACTACAGTCGTACTTTCTCCTTGGTCACAGCTGGCATTAGCTCTCACCGCCAGCCAAGCTCCCTACCACCACCATAAAAAATCATTACAAATGAAAGTCCTGTGAACTAATACAATATGGCCACCGTGACCGTTTTAATCAGGAGCCGTGGGGAGAGGGAGGTGAGGGGAACTAGCAGGTCTGGAACACTGTGTCTGTCCTTGACCTGGAGTCCCTGACTCACATCGATGAGGAGAGTCTCTGGACTCCTGCCTCGCCTCCCCCCCCCTCTGCCAGCGTAACCCTCCAGGTTGTGGAAATGGAGGGTGACGTGTGTGTGTGTGGGAGGGGGGTTAGGGATGAAGGAGAGCCTGCATGCCAGCATGTATCAAAAGCTTACTTCACATGTCAATGGGTGAGCAAACAAACGCCAGCCTGCTCCATTGTGCACTGCTCGCTTTGTACAGTCTTTCCTTTACAAAGCGTTGGGCGGCTCGGAGAATTTACAAAACGCGCACGCACGCAAAGGCGCGCCGCCCGCGACACGCACGTCATCTACACACCGTCACGCACACGTGACGCATGTACACGACCAAACACAGACGACAGGCTGCCACAGCTTGAATCCAGAATTCCCTTTTCCCCTCCGGCGTCTGTGTGTGTCTCTGTTGTGTTTCTAATCCATTTCCAAACAGCTCGCTGGCCTCCGGAGGCTGACCAAGCAGAGTGTAGCAGCAGTCCCTGACGTGTGACTTTTGATAATGACCGCTGATAGTCTTATCTCTCTAAACAAAGAGAGTCTTGGTGTCTGGTCTGCTCTGGGCCTGGGCAACGTTCCAGCCGGTTAGCTAGCCAGTTCCCAGAGACGAGGACACACACTCGAGCAGATGAGTGTGTGGTTCCCTGGGGGGGGGGGGGGGGGGGTACAGAGATTGGGGGTGACTGTTGAGGTGTTTAAAACTCAGCTCACCTCGCAGAGACTGAGTATGCAGCTCTGCAACATCACCATGGATTTCCGTTTCATATGCATTTGAGATTATTGCACTGCAGTTGAGATATTGTTGTTTTGCCGTGCCTGGTAGCTGAAATGTGGTAATTTTGCACTGTGCTTATAAATATTGACATTTATGACCACTGAATACTGATAGAACTATATGCGCCGCTGGTCTTTGATTTTCTGCTGGACGTTTTACAGTGTTTGCACTATGAGTATATTTGGATCAGGTCGATTGCTAAATGAATAATACTGTCAAATGTAATGTACATGTGTAACTGTCACTGTACGTCCACAGATCTTAACTACTCCTATCTTTAAACTGCAGTACAAGCAATTCCAGGAGCATGATTCATGCTTATACAATCACCATGCAGTCCCCCCACGTCAACTGGTAACACTCCCAAACACACATGCACACACACACACAGTATGTCATGTCACACGTTGTGACGTTCATCACAGATATTACATCATCGCCTGGGTGTCTTGGCGCCAGGGTTGTCACTGCCCCAGTTGTCAGGGCAACTGATCACTCCCTCACTCCGGAAGCTGTTCACTGCCACAAACACGAGGGAGGGAGTAGGGAGTCAGGTGGCTGAGCGGTTAGGGAAGCAGGCTAGTAATCTGAAGGTTGCCAGTTCGATTCCCGGCCGTGCCAAATGACGTTGTGTCCTTGGGCAAGGCACTTCACCCTACTTGCCTTGGGGGAATGTCCCTGTACTGACTGTAAGTCGCTCTGGATAAGAGCGTCTGCTAAATGACTAAATGTAAATGTAAACACGTGCATGCACACACACACACTTCCACCCTGAAGACCCCCCCACCCGACACACACGTGCGCTCTATACTCACCCCCAGGAAGATGTTCTTGGAGGAGTCGAAGCCGGCAGCGTAGATGCGTGCTGTGTAGGGGGCGCTGCGCTCACACATGATGCGGCACGCATAGCGGGAGATGGTACTCTGGGCTGACTGTCCTCCTCCTCCTCCTCCCCCCTCTCCGGCCGCCCCCTGGCCTTGCCCCCCACCGCCCCCGCTGCTGCCTGCTGTATCCGTCACCACAAAGTCTATCATGCTCTCCGTGGAGCGCCCGATCTGTGGAGAGCAAGGGAGGGGGTGTCAGTAGAGGATAACAGAGTAGAGCAGCGTAAAGTGGAGTCGAGATGGAAGTCATTTGAGACAGGAGCTGGTTAAAAGGTCCGCAAGTTTGTTAATATTCAAACTGCACTCGGACGCAAATAAAACACCTTCCTTTTTCATGTTACGAAAGTTAAAGTTTAACTCAATATAATTATTATTCTTTTTTTAATCACTGAGCACTCAATTTGTCAGGAACGTATGCTTGTTAAGGCATGTTTTTGTCTGGTTTTGGGGGCGTGTGGGTTTATCTATTTTGGCCCTTGTTATTTTCGGTCACTACCACCCATAAACAAAGCAGCATGGTCTGTTTGTTTAGTCCTACTGTACGGTTGCTACTATGGCGGATGCTAATCAAACTAATTATTTTAAACCACTGTTGTTAACAAACCTGGCTGCTGGTAAGACCCTCAACCATCAAAATCTACTAGACTCGTTGCATGATGGAAATGAAATTACTCGAATTGAATTTAATCGAAGATGAACTCGAAGAAAGTGCCTACCAAACGAAAGCATCAGAAAACAATATATTGGATTCACACCAACAACTTAGCCGTGAAACGTTCTGTGTTGTACTTGGGTAAGTTTAATATTGATTTGCCCTGTTTGTAAACATGTTTTTGTTGTTGTTGCGGTTGTGTGCTAAGTATGCAGAGAATCGACAGACGTGCGTTTGCCTTCAGCCAAACTGTTAGCTACCTTGGCTAGAACAATTGAAATGCTGATGTCCATAGTAGATGATTGAGGATGGAGTCAACCAGCTATTGTTCCCATCCATTACCTGCCTGTGAGATGGGTGAAAAGGTTTTACATCTTTCAAGGGGATTGTCTCTGCTAGTTGATTTAAGGGGTGCCAACATTCAAATGAACATGTCTTTTCAATTACTTTCTGTTACAGAAAATGAAAAATTACCATGACCTGCTTGAGGGTCAATGCCAGCACCTGCCACCTGTCTTTGTGAAAAGGGATGGACTATTTGCACCCAAATAGATGAATTGACATGACAGTCAGTTGAGTTGGAGAGCAGACAGACAGACAGACAGACAGACAGGAAAATAGACAGACAGTAAAATAGACAGACAGACAGGAAAATAAACAGACAGACAGACAGGAAAATAAACAGACAGACAGACAGGAAAATAGACAGACAGGCAGGAAAACAGACAGACAGGGACCACAGCACAGAACCTCCATCATGTCTTCTGTCTGCAGTAGTTGGGCCTTACATTCATCAAAGGGATGAGAGATAGATAGCTGGAATAGACTGTCTGCTCTACCTGACTCCCAATCTCTCCCCCACTCTGTCTTATTCTCTCTGTCTTGTTTTATTTCTCTCTCTCTCTCTTCTGTCTGTCTGTCTGTCTGTCTCTCTCTCTCTCTCTCTCTCTCTCTCTCTCTCTCTCTCTCTCTCTCTCTCTCTCTCTCTCTCTCTCTCTCTCTCTCTCTCTCTCCCTCTCCCTCTCTGTCTTTCTCTGTGTCTCTGTCTCTCTCTCCCTCTCTCTCCCTCTCTCTCTCTCTCTCTCTCTCTCTCTCTCTCTCTCTGTCTATGTCTCTCTCTCCATCCCAGTCGTCTCATGACTTGGCAGTACTGGGAGCTCTGAGGCGTCAGCTAACAAATGACATTTTTCAGCAGCTGGGACATCAACTTGGCGGGGGGGGGGGGGGGGTGTTGTAGGTGTTTGTGTGAGAGAGGAGGAAGGTGAGTTGGTTTGTATGAATGTGTGTGTGTCATCCATGTTCCCAAGGTGAGGCGTGTGTTTGTGGTGTGGGTAGGTCATAAGAAAAATAACTGCGAAAAAATGCTGTCTGCAGCCAGACCAACTCGAGTTCCTTCCTTTCTACATCATCGCTATGCAGGAGCGAGGAGTTGCAGGACGTGCCCTGTGTAGGATGATACTGACCTGGAACATGTCTGTGTTGGTGTCATGTGTGTACTCCACGATGACAGAGTGACTTCTGGACAATGTGTAGGAGATGCTGTGCTGACTTTTGTTGCTGAGAGCCTGTGGAAACACACAAAAAACAGGTGACAAAGAACCCCTCACACTCACAATAGAGCGTGCTCGCATTTTGTTTGGTTGAAGACTATAAATACCAGTTTAATAACGACTTATTTTTAGTGAGGGTCTCGAAACCTTTTGTCTGTTTCAAAATGTATATCTATAGAAATGCCACCAGTTGTGATACTGTTGGATATAACCACTGACCTTTGACACCAGAGGGGTGGAAACATTGTGGATGACGTCAGGTTTGACCCCGTTAGCTTTGGGTCTCTTGTAGAGCGCCAGGCGACTTCTTCGGCGACCTTTATCCCCATTGTTCAGAGAACCATTGTGCCTGATCACATGATCGGGGGGGGAGGGGGGGAATACAGCATTTTGCCTCGTTAATGACATTTGTGTTTATTATAAAGACCTTGGGTTTTAAATGACTCTTTTAAGCCTGGACCAAAGGATTTGATTGCCATGCCACATTGGACTCTGAGTAGAAGATCATATCCAATATATGATCACTGGCTTCCTTCTGTCTCCTGCAAATGTCATGATTGGATGAGGCCATAAAAATGTCTGCAGCAATATGCTCTCCCCCTCTCTCTCTCCCTCTTAATCACATCGATGGAGAGCGAAGCCATTTTCATAACCCATCTCTGGATAGATCAATACGGGAAAGAGTGAATTAGATACCACAGGGATTCTCTCTCCACGTCTCAGCGTCTACACGCGCTGAGACGTCTCTCTCCTCATCTCTCTCGTGGCGGTTCAGTTTCTTTCTTTTTTTTTGCCTGGTTCCCCGGTGGGTCAGTGTCAGACTGACATCTTTGTTAAGGAGTCAAATGAACAATTTTGCATGGGGTTGCTGCTGGAACTGAAGGATAGCTTTACATCCCTGAGCTTCAGGATCTTAGAGCCTGTGTCGTTTGGGCAAGGAGAGTGTTGTGGACTTCCTGCTAAAGGATATCAGAATCAGGAGGGGTTTTAATTGCCATGAAAGTTTGCACAGACAAGTAATTTACTTTGGCAGGAAGGTGCATACATTCAACATATAGGAGTACATCTTAAATAAACAAGTCTAACTATACTATACAAGGTGCAAAGTCTAATTAACTAATACTAAGGGGAAAGGTATGTAAAATAAACTAGCTGTAAAGTATAAAATAGCTATAATGTACAATATAATACAAAAATACAAATACAAATAGGGTGCTTAGTGCAAATATGACATAGGTGCAAAAATGGCATGGTGCAATATATGACAATGGTTTCAAGTCTGTGGTTTAAATACATGACAAAGGCTTTTTAAAGGTGCAGTAGATCATCCGGTCTGCTTTATTCTACACACAAGGGTTTAGATTTTCAGATCCTACTTTAATGCTATTGTTCCTTTAGGGCACTTGGTTTGTTGCTGCGCAATCTGACACACAATCCCCCCCCCCCCCCCCCACACACACACACACACACACACTCTCACACACATAGGATATGCAAAAAACATTTAAGCGCCAGCCAGCCCCAGTGAGTCTCACCCTAAGACGATGAGCTCCCCGTACTTGACTGGCTCCTTGTCCCCCGGGAAGAGGCCTTCATGGGGCTGGGAGGCCGAGCCCAGCGGGGGGGAGGGCTGGCTCTTGTTGCAAGACGGTCGCAGTTCCAGAGATGGGGGGGGACACAGGGCCTCCGAGCTGCCCTCCAAAACCATGCCCACCGGCCACAACGGGGGCTCACAGCTGGGGGGGGGGAGGGGGAGAGGGGAGAGAGAGGGAGAGAAAGAGAGGGAAGAGAGAGTGAAAGAGAGGGAAGAGAGAGTGAAAGAGAGGGAAGAGAGAGTGAAAGAGAGGGGAGAGAGAGGGAGAGAAAGAGAGGGAAGAGAGAGTGAAAGAGAGGGGAGAGAGGGTGATGGAGGGAAGGAGAGAAAGCATCAAGGACCAAATCCGAAGTGATCGAAAAAGTACAGTCCATTGTTAACAGCTGTACGCACTCACAAATTCTCCTCTGAATACCCAACAACCCTGTAGTCAGATCGACAACAGTACAGTAGGCGTGGAGATAGGATTAGCATATTGACTGTGATCCTCCCTTCGTCGTTACTACGAGCTGCCGAGTCATGAAAATAAAACCAACAACAAGCTGAGCTTTGAATTAGTGTCTCCCTGCTATCCTTAGACCTGCGCACCCCTTAAAATAGAACAGCAATCAAATCCAGGAGTGATCCACACAATCGCTCCCCTCACCAGTGTGTGTGCAGTCAGGTTGGTCTACCGCTGCCATTACTCAGCTATAATTGGCGTCCCCCTTTACGTGACTGAAGCGCTCGCATCTTCTCTGCAGTTCCAGTCAACAAAGCACAAGGACAGTATACATGAGATTCAGTACGTAGAAGAGTACATACTGTGTTTTCACAGAGGCAAAAATACAGACGCCTGAATCGATGGCTCCTGTTTGTAACAGTACTGTGTTTCTGATGGACCTAACGGTGATCATTGTTCCTAGGTTAACCGATTGAGGCCTTACATCTGCTGGCAAGCATGACGGTAGTCTTTTAGCATCCAGAAAGGAACAAACAATGGAGCACACTTCTCCAAAGCTTTTAAAGTTAACAACCAGATAACCATCAATCGACAAGCTGTCGTGTCGGAGATTCTTAACGAACCCCAGGGGGGCTGCAACCTTTCCCTGAACGCCGTGTCCAGACCACGGGTGAAGCGAGTTCAACAATATTGGTTTTCATTTCTACTAAAGGTTTATGGCTGTGGCATTTCAGGCTTTCGGCTGGGAAAGGCCCGTCAAATTAAAACCGTTGGGATTAAACAAATTGGACTAAAATACGATTTTATGAGAATCTAAAGCAATTGCATAATATCACATGGGTTTAAGGTGGGCGCTTGAAGACCTAATTTAACAAGCTGTAGATATATAAAATATATGATGAAAGAGTAGAGGAAATGTTCATTTATCCTTGAGGAGTGGTGTGTTGTATATAGAGAGAGTTTTCAGGTTGATGTTTTGACATGAGCAATTTTACACAAGGAAAAACAAATCTCTAAAAAGCCTGTCTCTGTTGGCAAAGAGATTAAGCTAGGTTTCCTGCCAATGTTTAATTCAAAACCCTATTATTAATAAAGAGTGGGCGAGGACACCTACACTGTAGCAAGAACTGAAATGAAATCACAGACCCAGAGTAAATGCTTTGTTCTCTCTTTGGAGAATAAGGTAATAGCTTTGGAAACAACACAAACATTTATAATAGGATCTGAAACAACACCCAAATCCAAGCCCTCTTTCCCTAGTGAACACATTATGGCTCAGACCCCAGACAACCTTGGGGTTGTACCAGACTGCCTTCAATGCTCTTCCAAATGAGTAGTCAGACAAACAGCATATGAACTACCTTTCCCAGCAGGCAATTGGATCATGATGTGAACATTAGACTTCATGCAATGGGGGCCCTTTAATAGAGTCCCAAAGAGGAGAATATCCGCTCATGACTACATGATGGGTGGCCAGACTCTCGGTTCATGCAGGCAGTCGCCATTTCATTACGTCTGCTCCGCTGCTCTGGCTGGATGTGGAGTGGTGGAGGAGGGAGAGTGGACACTGGGGAGCGAGTGGAGGAGGGAGAGAGGCAGGGAAGGGAGGGCCTCACGAGTGGAGGAGGGAGAGAGGCAGGGAAGGGAGGGCCTCACGAGTGGAGGAGGGAGAGAGGCAGGGAAGGGAGGGCCTCACGAGTGGAGGAGGAGGAGGAGGAGGAGGAGGGGACAGAAATAGAAAACATAGTGGCATGGGTGGATGGAGAAAGAGTGGGAGGACAGAAGAGGGAGGAGAGGAGTGGGAGGGGGAGAGAGGGAGGAAAAAGAGAGGGCTTGGAGGAAAAGAAGAGGTGTAGAGAGAGAGAGAGAGAGAGAGAGAGAGAGAGAGAGAGAGAGAGAGAGAGAGAGACGATGCAGACATTGCAGATATGTGACGGACCTAGAGGAGACACACGAAGCCTCCAGCAGAGACGACATGCAGGCAACAAGAGACTGACCAGGAAGAGGAGAGAGGGTCTGGGAGGAGGCAGACAGAGAGTGGGGCGGGCGAGGGGGGGCGAGGCGGGGCGAGGGGCCTGGGGTGTACGCTGTGAGCGTGACTTTGTGTGCGCATGCGCGTCCTGTGCAGGGGCTCGGCAGGGTGATGGATTGCCTGTTCTGGGCCACGCACTTTCTAATCAACCCACAGTCACATCCTGGGGGTGGAGAGGGGGATGAAGGGAGGGAGGGGACGATAGATAGATAGAAAGAAGGGTGGAGATTGGAAGGGGGTTAAAGATAGAGACACGGTGAGAGAGAGACAAAGAAAAGATGCTGTGACAAAGGAAGACAAAGAGAAATGAATTATATATATCACACACACACACACACACACACATTCTATATATATACTGCATGGTAGGGCTAGCAGGAATAAAACATATTTTACAGAGCAAAGGCGATCATAGTGGCATTTTACAGGTTAAATGGCCAATATCAGACAGCACCACAAAGTCCACAGTTTCATAGATAATGCTGTTGTTTTTACTAACAAAATTCATCGTCCTCCACTAGCCTCCACGTGAACCACGCTCCATCCTTCTATACCTCTATCCACTCTCTCCATCCTTCTATCCCTCTATCCACTCTCTCCATTCTCTCTTCTGCTACTGCAGGGGAAGGGTGTGTGTGTGTGTGTGTGTGTGTGTGTGGAGCGTGTGTGTGGAGCGTGTGGGTGAGGAGAGGAACAAAGAAAGAAAGAGTGAGGGGGAGAGAGAAAGAAAGAGAGGCAACATCTCTATCCAGTGCCACAAAAGAACAGAGAGCTAAATATACACACCAGGAAATGGTCTCCAGAATAAATGATGAGTTCCTGACAACATGATCATCATTTTTTCCCCCCATTTTCAACCATTTAAGGATTTCTTGTAATCTGCACTCCAGTTTTCAGATGCTTGAGTATAAACTAGATGGCTGGAGGTGCTCATTCAATTACAGTTTGGGACAAATCATCATGTCTGAATTATTGTTTGTATCCCACTTGCCTGTAGTAGTCAGTGTTATTGTTATCTAGGAGTCTCTTTTTAATCTTGTGCTGAATGTCACTGATCACATACTGTACAGAGCTCCATAGAATATAGTCTCTTAGACACAAAACAAGCAGGCAAGTACAACGAGCCTCAAGATGCTACATCAGAATATGTTTTAACTAAGGAAAGCAGTAATGAATGTGTTACAGTCTATATTCTATCAGGTCAGTGTTAAAAATGTATGTCTACACTATACAATACTACACAATTGGTTGCCTATATGTTTGTCCCTGCCAATGCTACCCACAAACTTTTGTAAAACAACCATTGTGATCTTCATGAAACTGCGCTGTATAGTACCTTTTGTTCTAAAGTGAACCCTCTGATTCTAGATAGAGCTATTTCAGATCCAGTTCCTGACCTGGAAACAGGACTCTATATGTAAAAGCTTCTTTCTTTTCAAGTTGCACGTGGCTATTTCTAGCCCCTTATTGGACAGAGAGGTCCACTATGGTTGAATGTGACCTTATTATTAGAACAGACAGAGCCTCGTAGCTCCCATGGCCCAGCCCACCTGCGTGTCTGTGAACAACGATGTGTGTGTGTGTGTGTGTGTGGTAGGGCTACAGTGATGGAGTGAGTATCCTGCAGTCCTGTCTGGCCTTGCTGTACCTGTCTGGTTGGACTAAGTGGAAGGCAAGAGTTTAAAGCAGTGGTTCTCAAAGTGGGGTCCGTGAACCATAGCCAAGGGGTCTGTGAAATAATTTACATTATAACATTGGAAAATTGTGCTGGATCATTAAAAAGTAAAACATATATTATAATCTACAGATGGGGACCATTTGCACCAATAAAACAAGCATATTGTGTCCAGTTAAGAGCACAAAGGGCATGCTGAATGGGTGTTATGATTATGAGGGGGTCCTTGGAAAATGTTCACCCCTGTAAGGGGTCCCTGGCCCCAAAATGTTTGAGAACGCCTGGTTTAGAGGGTGTAGGATGGATGGAGAGAGGATAGATGTAGTGAGAATGGAGGGACGATGGAGGGGAGGTGGAGGGAGGATGATTGGAGAGGATGGAGGGAGGATGATTGGAGAGGATGGAGAAAGGATGGAGGGCACAGAGGGAGGATGGAGAGAGGACAAATGAAAAACCTTCAAGTGGTTTGAGAAGATTTCAGAAGGCAAATCTTTCATAGCACTATACTATTGCACTATACTATTTATTCAATATTTGTCTCAGTAAGAGGCGTGCTTGTTCTGTGTATGCGGGGTCAGGTGGCTGAGCGGTGAGGGAGTCGGGCTATTAATCAGAAGGTTGTTGGTTTGATTCCCGGCCATGCAAAATGACGTTGTGTCCTTGGGCAAGACACTTCACCCTACTTGCCTCGGGGGGAATGTCCCTGTACTTACTGTAAGTCTCTCTGGATAAGAGCATCTGCTAAATGACTAAATGTAAAATGTATGCCACACTGTACAAACACTTTAAAATGGATGAACCACTTCCTGTCAGTGCCACCCCCTCCTCACCGGTTGACCCCTTTGGCACTAGAGAAGACACACACGTGGGCTGCTTTGTTACCTCACAGGATCCGTTACCACACACACTCCAAGAAACAGTCTGACTCATCTTCATTTCTCTTTCCCTACGTCTCTTCCTTTGCTCTTTTATTATTTATCTCGCTTCATTATTATCACTCTTTCTTGCCTTCCGTCTCCCTCCATCTTCCTCTCCATCCCTCCTTTCCTGTCTTCCTCCCTGTAACCCTTGTGTCACAGATTCCCAGAGGCCTGTATGAGTAAGCATCCATCGTGCAGGCTTAAGCTGTAAAACTGCAGACAGCCCCTTTAATAATTCTCTTCATTATCAGTTCTGAGTGAGATTCGTATTTGTTTTTTTGGTTTGTGAGGAGAGTAGTCGTCATTATTATTCTCTGTTTGCTCTTTGGTGTTATGTACTAGGAGAGAGAGCGGGAGCACGCGCATGAGAGAGAGAGAGATGAAAACAAAACAGACAGGTTCCCAGTAGGCGGGTAATAGTCAGAGAGAACCCAGTAGTAATCCCAGCACGGCCCTTTACAAGCACAGCAAGTCCCCAGCACAGAGAATGCAGGGCAGGGCAAGACAGACGATGTTAAGGAGTTTCTCGTCTTCTTATGTTTGTTCAGACCACTGACATATCTTGACACAAATAATTTTTTAAGAATTGCCTCTTAATATGACAACACTAAATCTTATTGACCTCTTGTCGTTCCGCAATCTAGTATTTTCTGACCCCTAAAAAATACCCAAACTGACAAATAGGCCAGTAAGCACTTGACGTTTGATATCCTGAGCTCAAAGTAGGCCTATGCTGGAGTTTGAGCCATCTACCCTCATCATCATCATCCACATCAACACGGGTATCAACTGCCTCCCCAAATAAAACCAGTTAGTATGACAGAATACATTTTTTTTTATCACAGAAAAGCAGCATCCAACAAGATACAATTGTATATAGTGCTAAATTTGTCTTATCGCTTGACTGCTTACAGCATAATCATGGCTGTTTCTGCCCTATGACTTCAACTTGCAGATTGCAGCGGATTGCGTCTCCCAGTGCCAGTGTAGAGGCGGTTGCTTGATCGCTATCCAAGAAGACGCAGTCGATATAGGCCTTGTCAGATTGCCTACAACATACCACATGGAGAAATAACATATTCCATATTGGTATAAATAACGTGTTTAAATAACAGCTTTATAATTCCGTTTAATGCCGATAAAACTATGGGATCAAAATGCTATTATGGCAGGCATTTATAAAGCAGTGTTTATAGCGTGTTTATGTGCTTAATTAGCATAACAGCATATTTCAATGTACATAGGGCCTACTGAATAATAGTTGTTTTTCTAAAGCTTTTCACCTCCACAGCACAACGTGCGAGGCAGGGGAGTAGGCTAGGCTACACAAGGGAATCCACTGCACAGAAAATAAATACTACAATGTAAGACATCATCACAAACGCAAGCACACGCACATACTTCTTGCAGCCTATTCTTGACATGACTGCAATGTACGAAGAATAAAAACACAGACAAGCCAGACCAAGATCACTCTCTTGCGTGTTCAGCACCAACAGTTTTGGACAATAATTGGACAGGTAGACAGATCAATAAATACCCGCTGATGTTTGCCGACGGAGGTTGTAATTCCCTTGAGTTGTCAATCCCCGTATGGCCTCAAAATCGGGCTCCGTTCTGTTAAAACACCACCTGCGAAGGCAAGTTTGAGGGAACAACCATATGACCGATCAGTCTGCATCGCCTCTCCGTTGTCATAGGGTACATTGGAGACTGCGAGATGCTCATTCCTACAGGAGACTAGTCGTGGTCCAGACACCCCGTTGTCACGCCCATTTCTCTCTAGCGCTCTCCCTAAAAAAAAACAAAAAACAGTGGAGTCACACTGATCTACTGTTGGCCACATGAATGCTTCGCCGCGGTTGGTCAGGATTCCGTGATTCTTGCGTAAGCCCGCCTTCAGATTCCTACAACGTACTGGCTCCGCCTACATGATCCCGCCCACGCCCGTGACGCTTTGTTTCCGTACAGTACTGGGCTACTGTAAGGAAAGATAATCAGGTACCAAACAGTGGGATATGAATATCCAACAATATCCTATCTATTCATACAAAGGCATCACCAGGGTGTGTAACAGTTGTATCGTAGTTGTTGGTAAACTGTCACTGGAGTGGACAGACATGCAGAATTGAGATGTAGCTAGCCTATATAAAAAAAAGTATTTTTAATTAGGCCAATAAAAGCAGCATAATATCAGTAACCCACATGTATCCTACACATGGTATGAATACATAAACAAACTATGCATGATAACTAAAATTATATATTTTTACCACACTAGAGCAATAACGCTTTTGCACACAATTATAATGGCGTTGGCAACAACAACAAAAACAGCCAGTAGCATTTAAAGGTGTAGGTGTGCGCCTGACGCCACGCAATGACGTCGAAACACAGCGCCAGGAATATATGTTTAGTGGACTGGCAGCGTCAAATAATTTTGCACAGCTTGCTTAAAGAACAGTTTTCACTAAGTGTTTAAAGATTCAACACAACACTAACTAATATCTTCGTGTAGACCCTCCGCCATGGTAGAGGATGACGATTTAACGCCAAATCTTGTGTCCAAGCCGATGAGCAGCAATGGCGAGTTTGTGCCTCCTGACGGATTGTGCTGGGTATCAATTCTGTCCTGTTTGCTGCTCGCCTGCTCCTATGTTGGGAGTTTATACGTATGGAGAAGTGACCTGCCCAGGTAAGCCTTTTAACCCATACTTTCTTGGCCATTCTTACCCTTTCTTGGCTTAGCAGGCTATTTTAAGCTTTCTAGCTTGCCTAGCTAATACGGAAGCGGCATGCTCTAGCACTTACTGGCTCAGGTTACCAGAACGACATTAAGATATATTAGTTGGCTAACTAAATGCATTGCATTGCTAGGTTAACCAAACTAACCTAACTAGCCGTATTTCATCGATATCCCCAGTAAAAGGGGGTTTGTTTACAAATTTCCACACTGACACGTGTGCCTGTGATCCATCACGTGCAATTGTGTCTGTGTGTGCTCGTGCAGGGACCACCCGGCCGTGATAAAACGGCGCTTCACAAGTGTCCTGATCGTATCCGCTCTGTCGCCAGTCTTTGTATGGGCATGGAAGGAATACACGGGCATCAGTGTGAGTATTAGTGCCAGTGACATCATGAACGGAACATTGTGCCACTGCAGAGTTTCGGTTCTCATCTCCAGATAGACTATGCACTCATTGCGCAATCACTTCCTGTTTGCCATGTAGACGTGATGTCTTCAGCCTGTCTACTGATCTGTGCTTTAGGACATCAACGATGGGAGCCTATTTCTATCTACAGTTGTTTATAAGAAGCTCTGAACGTTTTGATAGAAATAGAAATCTCTGACATAATGCCAAGGTAAACATGAACATGACTGAAATGTGTCCCTCCCTCTCCAGCCTGGCCCATCATTACTGGCCCTGATGGGGGTCCGCTTTGAGGGTCTTCTCCCTGCCATCGTGCTGCCTCTTCTGCTCACCATGGTAACACACACCACAGTATTACTCAGATAGATAGGTTGATATAGTAGATTGATATACTGTACAGCAAAATAAATACGTGTGACATGAGGTGCTGAAGATATAGATGGATTCTTGCCATGAACTCTTTTCACAGTTACAATATGTACACCCTGAGAACAGTATTGTTGTTTGTGTTGCTAGGTGCTGTTCCTTGGGCCTCTCATCCAGCTGGTTATGGACTGTCCCTGGGGCTTCATGGATGGGATACGAGTGGTCTTGGGTAACTGTACACATACATACACACACACACACACACACACACACACAGACACACACACGTGTACAAACACACACGTGTACAAACAGTACTGTGCTACTAATAAGCCCCATCTGCTTTCTCCGTTTCTTCTTCTCTCTTTCTCTCTCCCTTCCTCTTCCTGCTCTCCTCCCTCGGGCTCTCCTTCCTTCCTTCCTTCCTTCCTTCCTTCCTCCTCCTGCCCGCCTCCCTCTCCCCGGCTCTCCTCCCTGCTCCCCTACAGACCCTTGTTTCTGGGCCCTGTGTCTGAGTGACATGCGCTGGCTGAGGAACCAGGTGGTGGCTCCCCTCACGGAGGAGCTGGTGTTCCGAGCCTGCATGCTGCCCATGCTGGTGCCCTGCGCCGGCCCCTCCACCGCCATCTTCACCTGCCCGCTCTTCTTCGGAGTGGGTGAGTCTGTCCGTCCTAATCCAGCACAGTGCAGCGGAGGCTCAAATGAAAAGTTGCAAAACGGATTTTCTCCTTCAGATGGAGTTGTTTGCACTTCGGGGTATGTCAGTGTGTTGATGTTTGTTGTGTTGTGTTTTGCAGCCCACTTTCATCACGTGATAGAGCTGCTACGCTTCAGGCAAGGAACTGTGTCTGGGATCTTTCTGTCTGCTGGTACGGAAGTAACCGTCTTAACGTCTACGTCGTCTGTACGCCGTCTGGGCTTTTAGGTCTCAGCCCTTAGTGTCTCACAGCTGAGAGCCGTCTGAAGGACTGCCGACTGACTTTGTGTTTGACGTTGCAGCGTTCCAGTTCTCCTACACGGCCGTCTTTGGAGCCTATACCGCCTTCATCTTCATCAGAACAGGTCAGGGTGTCTCCCTTCCGTGTTTTGTGTTGTCCTCCAGTGTGCTATGCTAACTAGCTGTCCCTCTGCGTAGGACCCAGTCCTGTTTCGTGTTGTCCCCCAGTGTGCGGTGCTAAACACCCATCCTCCTGTGTCCTCAGGTCACCTGGTGGGTCCCGTGCTGTGTCACTCCTTCTGTAACTACATGGGCTTCCCCGCCCTGGGCACGGCCCTGGAGCACCAACACCGCCTCACCGTGCTCAGCTGCTACGTCTTAGGCGTCCTCTTCTTCCTCCTCCTCCTCTTCCCGATGACCGACCCCCTCTTCTACGGCCTCCCCACCCCTGTCTGCACCCTGTCGGCCTCCTCGGGCTCCCCCTGCTCCTGAGCCAAACTTGAAATTACGTGACAAGTCCTTTACATGCAATGGAAGGTTCCACCACATTCACCTGGCCTGAATGGAGGGGCGGTCCAAATGGGATTAGGAATAGGGGGCGTCCTCTGGGGTTTGTGTTGTCAGGTTAGCTATGGACAGTCAGGACTGCGCGAATTCTAGCTGACTGCTGCTGTGTAGGTGTATCAGGTGGCCATGTCCCATGTTCAGGTCACATTGACCTCTTAGTAAGTCAACGTGTGGTCTTAGTGCTCAACAGGGGGTTATATTATCAGGCCAAGGTGTTAGTGTAAACCCATAGTCAAATAAGTCCGTGTTTTATAGAAATGCTCCGTTAGATGCTGAAACAACAAGTTATTTATATCCATCTGCATGTTTCTATACTCATGGTGTTTTCTGGTGCAGTTAGGTGGAGGTTTCTAGGCCTGACGGGATTCTTATAGTGGGCATGCATACACTGTACATATCGATGTTTATTCTTTTACCTCTGGATCATTTCTCCTCCCCAGCAGCACAATTCTCATCTTTTTCAGTCGGTTCCGCAAGCTGGCCTCACAGCCTTGCTCACCGACCTGCAATGCCAAGTGGTTGCTTATGTCACATTACTCGACTACGTTCTTAAGCTACCGTCAAGAGTTTCTCATTCCTTTGAACTATTCCAAATAATATGCAGATAGTGGCCTGTAATCACAAACCCAACGTTACTGTTACCTGTTCACTGCGCCATGCGTTCGGTTCATGTTATGCCCTGAGTAGTGTACCTTCTTGCAAGAAAGTGCATTTGACACACAAGGCAGAGGGTGCTATATCAAATCCATGACCTACAGATCCCCATTCCGCAATACTCCTTTTCGCTTTAGCTGCCTTTTGACGAGAGCTTTTGGAGGGGAAATGTGAAATGCGAAAGAAAGGGCCGCGCTGCCAGTTGAGCCCCTGTGAATCCCTAACGCTCAGGTGCAGGTCCACACGCGCGTGGGGAGGACGCGCCGCAACCACTACTCTCGCATGCTGCTACGCGACGCCGTACGGACGCCGCGAACGCGTTCGTCTCCGTCGCGTTCGGCGCTCGTGCGCGCGGCGTGCTGAACTCGGTGAGACGGCGTGGAGCGTACTGGCCGTGTTCCCAGTGTGCTCTCGCGGTCACAGAGAACTTCTGCTTGTCTGCCCGCTGATCTCACTGGATAGGACGTTTCGTCTCGTTTAGGGCAGACTTGCTATAGAGGATTTGTTATTTATTTGGTTAATGAGTTGGAGTCCGTTGCACCCAGTGTTGCAGGGTAAATGGATCATTTGTAGTTGTGCTTCACATGTGAGATCTTCAGTTTTAACACAACCCATGTCAGGGAAAGATGACAGATCTTTTTTTGCTTAAGAACATATGAACTAGAACTTGTAAAAATAGCTATTGACCAGAAGTGAAGTGTAGGTTGAAACTAGATTGGTTGACTCTCACTGAATGTATGTGAATGTGATGTCAAAGTAGGTTGAGTCATTGCTTGAACAGTATGCAAATGTTTAACGGTTTTGTTACTTTGAGTTATCATCATGAATTCTCACTGTTTGCCAGTGTCCATATATGTCTATTTTGAAGGAGGGACAATGACATCTTTAGCAATAACTTTACTGATGGAAATGGACCAAATCAGGGAATTTCTTCAGTGCAGAGCTGAAATTTAGAGAGAAAACAATGCCCATTGTTGTGAGGAATGGACGTGTTTATTGCCAAGAGTTGGCAAAAGTAGAAGTGCTGTGCCAGTATTTCAAATGTTTAGTTAAATTATATGTAATAGGTATAGTATTTGTCCCTTTTTGGGGGGAATTTCAAGAATGACATCTTACTGAGACAGTACTGTACCTATCTCAAAAGTATGATAGGGGGCGCCAAAGTACTTTAGCTGGAGAGTGTTTTAACATTGAGCATTCAGGAGCTCATCAGTCAGTTTATTAGTTTCCTGACATTGGCCATTCATCACTTTGAAACCAATCAACGTTTCCTCGTCTTTTCTCCCTCGTTTGACTAGATTACGTCCCATCCCGATACAAAAGATGGATGTTAACCCAGCAAACATTCAATCCTCCACAATTTCAGTCTCTTGAGTGTTCTCTCTGAAGATCCTGATTAGCCTTCCATCAGTGTAACCCACATCTTCTGTTCGTCCAACTGTTTCCTGCCACTCGCGTTGACTCCTGGGTGCCATTTTAGGTGGAGCCATCAGCTGCTGTGGGTGTGCACCTTTCTGCTGAAGGAGGAGAGATTACAAACACTCTTTCTCCTCCATCACTACCTGTCTGGTGTCTTACAGCTCATCACCCTTGTAGTTGAGCAGTGTGGATTTGTTAGGGCGGTGCAAACCCATCGACAGTTGTTGAATATGAACAATCCCCCTCATAATTCTGTCCCCTCCTGGAGACACCACCGATTTATCTGGAAAGAACTCTTCTTCAAACTTGTCACCGTAGCTTGACGTCTTGTTTCTGGCTCACTTCCTACTGTTATTGTCCTGTCATTGACTTGAAATGCGAAAAGGCTGCTATGCTACGTTTGCAGAGCATTTCAGAAGAGAACCCAAGTTGCTTCTGCTGAAAAGAGAAACACTTTTCTGTCCTCCAAAACGTTCAAGCCAAACATTCACATCTGTTAAGCTCTCATGTAGATCTATACTACACTTGTATTTGAAAGTGAAAAATACAATGGTAGAGTAACAAAAAATATATTTATATTTTTGCTAGCCATATGACCAGCAGCATTGTTCTGCTATTTTAGTAAAACCACTCTAAAGGAGAAAAATATTTAAATTGTAGATTTTCGAGATGAGATGAATCTGCTTGTTAAATAGGATTATGCAGATGTTTATATCGAATACTATATTTTGTAATCAAATCTATTTTGGTTACATTGAATGTAAAAATATTGCATGCACGTGTTTTGTCTCTGCTACATCTTGTGCAATGCAACTTTTTGGAGATTTACCAACTGAACAGACAGTGTTTTTATGACAATCTTTTACAGGATTCTTTGAATCACATCACAAAATGTCATGAATTTGTAAATAAACGAGAAAGTTTTATGAATTGGCACTAATGTTATGTGTCGGCTTTTATTCATAAAAAAATTCTACCTCGCTTTAAATCCTGCCACCTGTTTCTTACATGTTTACTTCAGGGGAAGTGGGAATGTTTTGGTAATAAACTAGAAAAATTCTCTGCAGATTACAGGTAATCCGATTAAGAACTCCCCATGGATCTCTGGCTTTGTCTTCTCATTTTCTTCTTACCTACATGTCAATACCACTGTATTGAGGGCGCTTGCTTGATAGATGTAGACCGGTGAAAAGAACAGTCAATCCACATGCACTGTGGTTATCGTCATTCCAACAGTACATATTCGGACAATTTGTACATGTCAATTTGTCTGTCCCCAGATTCTACTAAGCATTGCAATAAAAGAATGTTTCCAACTTACTGTTAAGGGATGGGTATAGCTCAGTGGTAGAACATGTGGATGGGTATAGCTCAGTGGTAGAGCATGGGGATGGGTATAGCTCAGTGGTAGAACATGGGGATGGGTATAGCTCAGTGGTAGAGCATGGGGATGGGTATAGCACAGTGGTAGAACATGGGGATGGGTATAGCTCAGTGGTAGAGCATGGGGATGGGTATAGCTCAGTGGTAGAGCATGGGGATGGGTATAGCTCAGTGGTAGAGCATGGGGATGGGTATAGCTCTGTGGTAGAGCATGGGGATGGGTATAGCTCAGTGGTAGAACATGGGGATGGGTATAGCTCAGTGGTAGAACATGGGGATGGGTATAGCTCAGTGGTAGAGCATGGGGATGGGTATAGCTCAGTGGTAGAGCATGGGGATGGGTATAGCTCAGTGGTAGAACACTTTACTGCAGATCAGGTTTGCATCCATCCTGTACATCACTTTGGATGCAAGCTAAATTAACACATTATTGTGGAGTCCAATGTTATTTTAAATTGTAGGGAACTCCAAATGCCAATTTTCACAATACACCTTAACCTGATATGAGTATTTTCACTCTTCCGAACATCATTAAGGGTCATTATAATCTGTGCCTCACAGATTTGCCCCTGCATTGGTAATAAGAAATCTAGCCCCTGCTATTCAAGTCAACACACAGGAGAGGTTTTCAGTGCAATATAATGTGCGTTAGTCTACATACCCATGGGGGCGGGTGCCCTTCAGCTTGATATTTCTCCTGGGGTGCAGCAGTGTGTTAAGCAATAAAGATGTCCTCAACCTATCTCTATGTTAATGGGCTCTGCAGGTGAGATGAAAACACTTGCTGGGGAAAGAAAGGAAGAAGTATTGATTGTGGACACATTTGGAACTCACAATCACTCGTGTGTGTGTGTGTGTGTGGAGGGGGACGACGACACAGATATATAAACACCACATGATCATTGCTTTAAATCCTTATTTATTATTGTGCCAGCAGGAACCAGAAATCATGGAATTGTGGTATCTTACTGAATGGGTGGTATTGTCAAAATAAAAGCCAAGGATCACAGTCAGAAGTTGTAACTCCAGGAGCCAGAATAATTTGTCCTGATTGGAATACAATGCCCTTGAATAATGAAAAAGCATATCTTTCTGTCATCTGGGCCACACAAATCAATGTGTTATTAGACTAGTAGTTTTTAGACCACAAGATCACAAATGCAGCCCAAAACGGTTATATTTCATCAGTCTACAAATGGTTTGTCATTCAATTTGCCAATTGTCATTCAATTTCTAAAGGATGAATATGACAAAGTTGTGTGGTCATGGCACTTTTCTAAATGATGTGGCCCATGGTTTTTTTTTGCAGTTTTTTGTTTCAATTGTAGGCCTATACAATTGTCTTTATTTACTGCTCGACCTGGCTTCCTCCATCCTCCACAGTGTTATGATTCTATAATTCACGTTTCTTCATGTCTTCTGTTCATTCCTTTGGTGTTCTGACCCTCACCTTGTCCATAACAGTCCATCTATTTCTCTCCCTATCTCTGTCACCCCTTTCTGCAAATCGTGAAGAATTTTCAGCTTTCATTCATTGGCTCTGATCGCTTAGAAAAGCCTGACATAAAAAGGTCTCAAATCCTTGGCCCACACGACTGGAAAAATTCCTGCTGTGGTTGTGGGAAGGAGGGTTAGAAAAGATTATTATCTGTAGCAAGCAGATTTTTCACCTTCACACCCTTATTAATGAGGTTGACTAGGCCTATCTGGTGATCGTGATGAGTCTATACAGGCCGCAAGGACGTGGGAGGTAGGGGTGCTGGCCGAGGAGCACCTGCCACCTGCACGTTCACCACTATATGTAAAAAGTAAACATTTCATCTTGGTTGGTTATGGTCGTTTTCTAATTATATTTTGAATTCAGTTAGTGGTTAATAGTGGATAACTTGTGCAGGAACTTTGAGTTTGATAGCTCTTGCATTCCGGGACCCCTGCGCGCACCTCCAAATTCACTTAGCCTAAGCCTACAATTTTGCCAATGTTTAAGATTTGAAATATATACACAAATAAATAAAACCATGTATGGTTTAAAACACGGTTGTGTTGTAGTTAGTGTACTTAGTTGACGTAAATGCACCCATGTAGCCAACGGGCAACGGCTGATCTTGATTTGCAGTTTGAAAGCGCTAATTGAAATCATTCGTAGTTCGCCGTTCCATGTCAGTCAAGACCGAAAATCACAAAATTCTAACAACAGAGTAATCATTTCAATTTATTTGGCAGACACGAAGAATTCAGAATCTCCAGGGCCTGAATATCCAGGGCCTGAACAGAGCAGAAACAAGCCTCAAAGTTCGGCTGAGGAGCAACCAGGGAGCCAAGATAATGGGGAGCTGCTGCGGTTGTGGATGCAGGAGAGAGAGTAGATGAGTTGGAGCTGGGTGAGAGGGATGACAACTCGTCAGACGAGGAGGTGGAGAAGGAATCATTCTCACTGTCTGGACTGCGAAGCAATTTAAGATTCACCAAACCTCCCACCCATAGCTATTCGAGTAGGAGTTAACTTTGGCTGCGCAACGAAAGGCAGGCTGTGCTTTGGGCCCTCCTGGACAAATACAATCCAAGATTTCACCTTGTCTAAAAGGGTAAGTCGGATGGATTTCCTTATTTACAGTTTGATTTGGCAGCTAATAAAGGTTCGTCTTCTGCAGACCCTATAACACTGTGCGCGAGTGGGACATCCCTGAAAACAATTATTAAAAGTAGCCTATTTACGCGTGTTTGTATTAAAAGGCCTTGCCGTCCAAAATGTATTGCATGGCTCGAGTCGTGGCCCCCCGTGGTCATTATGGGCTCCGGCACCTCATTTTACAAACTAAGCCCTGTTACCACACCCCGCTAGAACGCCCACTTAGAACAGGTTACCGCGGCCCTGCATATAAGCCTATGTTCTTTTCAAGATGCACGTGTGGTATTGAACTCGAAGTCCTAGCTTTTGCCGAATTGTCAGGGAATTAAAGCTCATTATATCCTGTGGATGTGACTGAGTGAGAGTTCATGTGGGTACGTTGGATTGGTGGAGGGATTTTTGTGTTAAGTATGACATGCAGAATGTTAATCCACCTGAACTGACATGCTAATGTTCTTCTGAGGTTTCACATCATTATGACTGATTACTAATCAATACATCTTCTGTATAGGCTGGGCTGGTCCTGGGAAATGGTTTTGATTTGATGTTTGACTTGAGGCTTTCCTCCTGCCTTTGCATATACTGTAAGGTTGTTTTTGTGGTTCCTGCATCTCACCTCAACCCAGTCACTTGTCATAGTCCATAAGTGTTGGATTGACACAGCTCAGAGGGACTGTTCTATCAACTCGGTGAGATTCAGTTTCTTGCTATTAATTCACATGAATCGAATCTTACAACCAAACAACGGTGTCAGAAAGACTGTCTTGTGCAGTTAATGGTTTCCTCAGAAGCTGGAAGACTTGTGTGGGTGGATGGGTTGATGACTGAACCACCTTTTATACTTTTCGCCTTTTTCCTCTTGCACACCCACACACCCCCACATACAGCCACATACATACGCACACACACTGCAGTATCTGGACTCGCACAGCGCCCAAACTCCCCTGCAGCCTCTTGAATCGTGCACACCTGCTAGTTGCAGCTCTTCTCCCGCTGAAGTGTGTCGCTTCCTCCCTCGCTCTGCCGAGGACGGAGGCAATCAGAGTGAAATTAAAGTCCAGAAGACCAAGGAAGCGAGAACAGGAGGGAGGGAGGGAGAGAGAGGGATGGATGGAGCAAGAGTTGGAAAGAGACATGGAATGAAAGAGACGAAGAGGAAAGAGAAGGCTTCTTCTCCATACCTCAGCGGGCTGGGAAGTAGGGAGGGATCTGGCCTAGATGATTATTTTGTCAGTCGTGGAGAGATTCCCATCTGCCATCACGAGCAGAGCGAGCAGAAACGGGTTTAGACAATTAGCTTTAGAGGCACGAAGGTTGAAGTTGGATATTACTGATAAATAGCTTTTAATTCTTGAATTACAGTTGCGCCTATGATTTGGTGTGAATTTGTGTGTCGGTGATATAAAAAAGGACGTGAAGTTGAGACAGTTGGAGGACGAGTTTGTGTGTCTTGTGAATGTGCTCTCAAGGTCTGGAGACGGAGGTTGCTAGAGAACCAAAACAAAACACAGGAACATGAAAGAGAAATAGCCTCTGACTTTGTAAGAGACTACTGTTCCTGTGTTTGCATGTTTGTATGCATGTTTGTCTGTATGCAGGTGCGTGAGTGAATAGATTATTACAATTCCCTTGCTTTCCATCTCAAAGACACTTATCGCCTGTTTGTTGCCTAACATCCGTAAAAGTGTTTTGTGCTGCAGTCGCAAGCGTCAGAATAATTTATGAACGTTAATGTTCCATATCCGAAAATGTCACCACCTGGTTCAAATGAAAACCCAGGAAACATAGCCAGGTAGTTACTATGCAACACTTGTAGACTGACAGCTTGGCGCGCTGGACCAACCAATTCGTATCCAATGGCAAACACCTTGATTCTCGTGGGAGCTGGAAGGGTTGTTGTTGAAGTTCCCACATGACTGTGTGTGTGGTTTCTTATCAATAAGTCATCTCATGGAAGGATATTGCCTGAGCTGTGGTGTTACTGTTTGTTTTGAAGGATGACACGGCACGTCTCCTCTAGAGGCCCTATGTAGGTCACACCAGTGTGCTGGGAAGGAGACATGGGTCTACTGGGCCTGCCACACACACACACACACACACACACACACACACACAAATCTGGTGTGTCGGCTACGCTTGGGGAAATAAACTATAAAAACCACAGTCTCTCACCATCACAAGGTGTCTCTGACATCATGACTAATGAGCATTGCAACACCTGCTCGCTGTGTAACCAGATCCAGGACTGGGAGATGGATCCAGGCTAGGCTGACCCGGCCACCTCCATCCTGAGGAAGCGCCGGAGCCCGCCGACGGACCAGACGCCGGGGGGAATTAAGACATCTTGGGCATGCAAGCACAGATGTCTTCCCATGCAACAAATCAGTTCTCCCCTCCGTCCAACGCTGGGTTCATTTCAGCTTGCCAGGTTACGCATCGTTTTGGCTTTAGCGGTGTTGCAGTCTACATCAGATGACATGGACTAGATGGGTGTGTAGCTCGGTGGTTGAGTGTTTGACTGCGGAGCGCAGGGTGTCTCCTGTGCTGTATGTCTCTTTGGATAACATCTTTTCTCTATTCATGCGAGATGAATAGATGACATCACACATAGCTCAACCACTGACAGAGACAAACTTGGACTGTGTGTCACGATTCTCGCTTCGGTTGATTCTTTGTATCACACCTAACCAGTGGGACTGATGTCCCCCACGGCAAAGAAGGATTCCTTTCGTTTCTCACGACCCCGACGGTGTACGCCGACGGGTGAAAATGCTCCGGATGAGAGCTGAAGCGCGTTACCGCCCCGCGTGAGTCCTCTCCGCAGTTTGTCCCGATGCCTGTCGGTCAGCTGATTGGACCACACATCGCCTGGCTCTCTGCAACCGCAGGGGTAGTTTGCTTAACCCACACCTCTATCCCAATCCTTCTCTCCATGACTGCATGACGGCACGGACTGACTCTCTCTGTCTCACCACCCCCCCCCCCACCCTTACCCCGTCTCTCTTTCGCTCACACGTCCTGTCTGCGTGCCACTCTGTAGGGGACCGCTCTCCGCAAGCCCGACCGCAGAACGTGACGGTTTGAAAGGGAGGGAACTAAAGAGAGACAGAGAGAGCAAGCGCGAGTGTTTGTGTACTAATAGTGTGGAGGCAGAAAGCGAGCGAGAGGGAGAGAGAGAGGGCAAGAGAGAGTGTTTGGGCACTAAGAGTGTAAATAGAGAGAGGTGGAGTGTTTGTGTACAGAGTTTAGAGAGGGAGAGATTGGAGAGAGAGTGTTTGTGTACAGAGAGAGGGAGAAAGAGAGCCTATGTTTGTGTACATAGGGCTTGGAGAGAGAGTGTTTGTGTACAGAGAGAGTGGAGAGACAGAAGGAGAGAGAGAGGCACTTCAGGTTCATCTCAGCTGAATGTCTCTGAAGGTCACAGGTTGTTTTACAGGAGAGGGCAACAAGGACCAAATACCCCTCTGGAATGTCTGGTCTGTCTCTCCTCCCCAGGTTCATGTTTAAGGCCACTTAAAGGCTTTGCTTAGTGAATCTGGGAACCTTCTCAAAAAGAAGGAAAACCTTGGGAAAGGTCATGGTTGGCCAGCAGAAGCAAGCCCCTCACACCCCCCCTCGCCTAGACGAGAGGTTCAGGTTACACTGGCGGAACAAAAACTGTTTAAAGTTTCGACTGTAGATGACGGTAATTGTGAGAACCCCGAGGTGCAGTGGAAGTAAGATGAGGAGATGGAGCTGTTAAGAGTGGAGCCTTTCCCATATGTCAGCCAGGACCTGTGATAGACACACCAGTCAACGCCCGGCCAGGAGACTAACAAAGAGCACTGTGTGGGCTCCCAGTGAGCACGGCCAGCTCTGATGCGCTTCTAGACATAACCCCCCCCCCCCTTCCCACCTCTAATTCAATTTATAGGGAAGCTATGCAGTGTATGCCGTAACATGACCCTGGTGGTCTCTCCCCCTGACACCCCTCCTCCCCCTCCCAGCGCAGACCCGCCCCCTCCGTCAACAGGAAGCACTTCTCCTCCGCTTCCTGTTGTCACGGTTTGCCGGGAGCGCTTCGGGGCCGCGGAGGAGAACGAAGGGAGGGGATGTCGGGGTCGAGGGGGTCTCGGAGAGGCTCATTCCAGCGTTCTCTGGAGGGCTCGTGTATACACACTGAGGACGGCTCGGCCTTGACATCTTCACGAGGCAGTAACATGAGCCACGAGGCCGGGAACGTTAACCACGAGAGGGACGACCTGACGTGTGCTTTTATTACGGCGCTGGACGCCAAAGTTGAAGATTTCTAGACAGCGCTGGCTGAATGCATGTAGGCCTACTGGGGAACAACCCCCTGCAGAAACCACCTTTCCCTGTGACAAAATACAAATGCAAAATCCAAAAAGTGTGAAACATGCAGTTCAAATTCAAGTGCCAACAAACGCACAGAGCAAAACAATGAATACACAGGACAGTAAATGCAAACACAGTGGCTATACTATTAACTCGACACGCCGAACACCTACCTAACCTCGTCCCTCAGCGGTTTTATGTCAGCCATCCACGTTGCCGCGCCAACGAGGATTGTTTACCGAGTTTGGGGCGAGAGGACAGGACACAGAGATCGCCCGCCTGCTGAAAACGAGCGGTCAACTCTCGACCTCCACTGTGAGGGCACGTTCTACTGCAACCTTCAGAGGACTGACCTCATGTTCAGCCTCCTCGTCAGGGCTCTGTCCCTGACACTGTCTGAAATGACCCTGCTGGTGATTCGTCCTATGCTGCTGTAACACACAACACTCATGTACTGACAGAACAGTCGGTTGTGTAGTTGTACTGGGTGATGCTGGGTGACCAGTAGTGGGATAAACGGTGTGTTTGGTTATGGTCAGCGGCCTATAGGGCTGGATATTCTCCTCAGGCTTTGCAAAGGAGCGCCCTCGGTGTTCTGGAGTGCGTTGTCGAACCGTCGTTCTGCGTGGGTTGTTTTGACGATTAACAAAGCCGCATGATGTCCTTTTTCCGTTTGTTTCTCGTAGCCATCGTGACTGACCAAATAAGCCTATCTCCTGAACACAAACACACTCTCGCACACACACACACTCTCGCACACACACACGTCAGCCTACTTGTGGCTCTCGTCACATACGTCGGGTATTCATGGCTCTTTTCATGGATGCGTGGAACAACTTGCTGTCATTCAAGCTCAAGTTGTCTTTCAGGAGCTCGGGTCTACAGGCTGAAAATAGGACTGGGACTATGGGTTTTGGAGAGCTCTTCACAGCCACTCAAATTAGGTAGCCTTCAGCCGTTCCTTGGTGAAGATTTATTATTGTGTGTTTTTTTTTTTTGCATGGGCGTCATTAATCACAAATGCTTTCAGGCTGTTGTGTTCTGACTGGAGCAGTTGGTGTAGTCATGGATCCAGGAAAGGAAATTAGGATTCTTCTTCCCTTTGTACACGTCTTGGTGGAGGGTCCACCTCGCAGCAGACGAACGCAGTACACTCAAACAAACACACACACACTCACTCACACACATCGACAAGCACAGATGCACACACTCTTATGTACACACACAGGGAAATGTACACACAGACACACTTGGAGCAAGGGCAGCACATCAAAGTCTACCTGCACGTGTGTAGGCGTGTGTGTTTTCTGAGCTGTGTGCTGTGTCTGAGAAAAAGTGTGCTGAAAAGATTGTTCGGTATAAAGCGTGGAGATGAAAATGAAAGGGTTTGTGATTTTGCCAGTTACAAGTCCATAGTTTAACACTAAAAGCTCTCTCTCCTGTCTTTCATTCCCATTCACACTCACACACAGACAGACAACATATGAGAGAAATAATTGTCCCTCCCCCGCTATTTCTCATTATTAGCTTGTCAATTCAACCAGGAGTCTGAGTGGGCTGCCAATGAGTGGAGTGTGTGTGTCAGTGTGTGTGTGTGTGTCAATTTAAACAACATATGAGAAAGCATGTGAAGCACTTCTTGCATCTTATTAGAGAGAGTTTTACTTTCATAGAGAAACGCCTGAGAAACCTTAAAGGATTCGAAGTAGCTTTTTGCTTGTTTGTTTTTAACACAGTCCTAAGAGGTTGAAACTGCTGTTTAGTGTTTACCTTAACAAGTACTCACCCATATGGTGTCCCATTTTAAGTCATTAACTAATGCTTGATTGCATGGTTTTTGCAGAAGCTTGAGGCTACAGTTTACAACACGTTTGTCTCGTGTGATATTTGTGTGGTTTTAGCCGACCCTCTCATCCAAATCAGATGGGTCACATGGGTAACAGTGGTCTTTAATCAGCAGGGTTTACTGTTCATGCAACACATCCCTCTCCTCAGCCTTGGGAGTTTGTTTTCCGTAAATGCCCTGACCATGCGGTCCGTTGCGCCTCCTGGAGCAGTCTCCTCACGGTCTCCTAAAGACCCTTATGTGGTTCTCCCCTCCTCTGGTTCCCTCTGGGTAGATGACAGACGAGATTTTTACAAGAGACTTCCTCACCGTTCTCTTGGGTCACTGTTCTCTGTTTTCACCATCACCACCTCCTGGAGCTAGGAGGACAAACTCCCAACACAGGCTTGGCAAAGGGGGAGCTGTACTGTTGGGGGTTAATCAGCATATTGAGGGGATACATGTTTCTTGAGATATAAAAAAACCCCTCCTTATTCCCTTGTCCCTGTCTCTCGCTCTCCTTCTCTCCTTCTTCTTCCAAGACACACACACACACACACACGCATACACACACACACACACAGCTTCCGGAAGCTCTTCATCCGCCTCAGCAGCAGACAAACGGTTGTGGTTGTTTATCTCTGAAGGCTGTTTATCTCCGCTGGGGTCTCCCCCACCTGAAGCCATTCATCACGGCCGCAGCGCGGGAGAGGAAAGGGGCTGCGAGAGGCTCAGTCTCGGTGAGCCCTGTGTTCCTCAGCAGAGAGAACCGTGCATCGCCCCCCCGTCCCCCCACGTGCCAGGAGTAATTTGGCCTTTGAAAGCTCAGGCAATTACTCATCTGTCGCTCTCTACTTCTTGTTGTGTGGATCTCCTTCCCCTCTGTTTTTCTTTCCTACTAGAATATGGTCTCGCTCCTCCGTGTCAGAGCTGCACCATCCCCCTGTGGAAAGCCACAGAGGTCCCCTACTGCGCCTCAGGAAATGTGTTAATGACCATGTTCAATTCCTCTTTTGATTTGCAGTGCCGATTAACCTTAATGTACTCCTTTAAGTGTTGGAGTCAAGGAGATCTGTATTCCTCTTTCAGTTTCATTTCTCTGTTTTCTCTCTGCTTCTCTCCTTCCTCCCTACTCCCTTTCAGTCTTCTTACCTGGGTTGTAATTAACAGGGACACTATGAATTATAATAGAGATGGGAGACAACTCAGAACACACACTCACTCAAACATACTTACGCAGAGGTACACACACACACAGAGCGCTGGGAAGGCTGTGTGCTGTCGTTCGTTTATCCTCCACCTTGTTATCAGAGCCGACGGCTCCTCTCTCCGCACGAGACCGTCTCTGCAACCCGCTCAGCACGACCATCTTTATCACGTTCAAACCTAAACAGTGTCATTACAGAGAGAATCCATCTTTACCGAGTCCAACCCATCCCCAGGACAACCTACCATAGGGAGCGATGTTAAGTGGTTGTGGCCCTCTGGTCTACTTCCCCATGCACGAAAAAGTGTGAAGTTCACCGTACACACACATTTACATTTACATTACATTTAGTCATTTAGCAGACACTCTTATCCAGAGCGACTTACAGTAAGTACAGGGACATTCCCCCCGAGGCAAGTAGGGTTAAGTGCCTTGCCCAAGGACACAAAGTAATTTGACACAGCCGGAATCGAACTGGCAACCTTCAGATTACTAGCCCAATTCCCTAACCGCTCAGCCACCTGACTCCACACACACACACACACACACACACACACACGTTCTGTGCCCTTTCCTTGGATGTTGAATGGTTTGTATTACTATGGTGTGTCGTTTTTTTTTTTTTTGAAAGTGCTTGTGTTTGTGTGTTCTGTCTTTGTGTTTGTGAGCATGCAGTGTGTTTGAGAGCATGTCGAGTGTGCGAACGTGTGCTGTGTGTGTTATGCACCGTCATTGGAAATGTCCTTTGTTCCAGTTTTGACAATTGGATAACAGTAACACCCCGCTATTGATTTTTAACCAACATCTTTCAGATTACAAGGACTATCCCTTTGTTCTTCAGTTCATAGTGAGCGACGAAAGATAAGTACAGAATTAGAAACTCGAATCTAGTTTCCCCAGGCCAGACTGCTCCTAATACAGCTTTTTACACTGCAGACAAAGCCTATAATTCAAACATGAGTTCAGTTAAATAGTTGGTTTTGAAGAATATTAGGTCATTCAGGGGTCTGGTGATCTTCAGTCCAGTGAACATCACAAGGAAATGCCTAAGTAGGAACATATCAAAACAGTTCTTGAACAGAGAAATGCCTTTGAGCACACTTGGCTTTGGAGCAATTCAATATCTTGTGAAAATCTCCTGACTCAATCAAACACGCTCGAAGCCCTGATGTAAAGTTGCTATCAAAGGAACGTGAATGAAGTCTGATGTGGATTTTCCGATGGACATGGAATGCAGACATGCAGCATAGGTTTAAGAGCAAAGCAGGAGTCCTTGGATATTCACCATTGTCTGCTTTGTTTATTGGTTCAGTCACACTCGTTTTTCGATGGATTCGTTTATCACTTTGTTTCGTTTTTGTTCATTCATTTGCTATGCACAGCTTCTACACAACTATAAGCTCTCTAGTATTGAAACTCCTTTAGCCTAGAGATAATGTCCAGTGCTGAATAACAATCATAACAAATATTCATATTATAATTTGGTGAAATGAAATCAAACAGTTTTATGCAGCCCTTGTACACATAGTGTACAGATGAAGTTGATCACCTGCCATGGGCCTTTTGTTTTACTATCAACACTTCTGACACACAGACACTAGCAGAAAAAAACACTTAATGGAAAAACAAAACAAGACTGAAGTCTGTTGTCAGACGAGGCAGGTATTTAGCTCACTGCCAGTGTTGGTGTACAAAATCAATGACCCTTCAGAAAAATGTGGTGATAAGGACTGTAGGAGATGAGGGGTGAGGAAGGGCGCTGGGAGACACGGACAGACCCCATCACAGATGGTATTGTTTTCTCTCAATCTCTTGTGTTCCTCATTCTGCACACCTCCCTGACTGTCTGCGAGGGTGACTGCCAGTGATAAGATTCATGGGAGGCTATCTTTATGAAACACCATATTGTTGACCTGACAATGTTGAGAACTCACAACTCTGCTGCGTGCATGAGAGAGAGGGAGAGGGAGAGGGGGGGGGGGTGGGGTGCGGGGGAGAGGGTAAATGTGCGCGTGTTTGGAAATCGGTGTCAGTAATGAGCTTTGCCTCTCCTCAGTAATTCATCTCCCTCATCAATTCTCCACAATTTATATTCCTCACCTCAATCTAGATTAAACAGCAGCTCAATCAGCCTTGGTTTTGGCTGCAGCTTATTCTAAAGCAATATTTAATTTCCTCTACTACAATGGCTGATGTATATCAAAAGTCTCGGACATTGTTGAGGATTTTTTTTCCATTACAAAGGCCCTGTGTGTGTGTGTGTGTGTGTGTGTGTGTGAGAGAGAGGGACACCTGGGTCAAACAGGAGTAACTGCAACTTCCTCTGGGCTTTTGATGATTATACAAGCAACCCTCCCCATTCTCCATCTCCCCCTCTACCTCTCCACATTTCCTCTCTCCACTTTCTCTCTCTCCACCTCTTCACCTTCCCCCTCTCTCTACCTCTCCACAGTGCAACCAATTTTGTGCCAATCTCTTTTATCTGCCTTCCATTTTACCCAATCTCCTCCATCTCTGTAACTTTCCACTTTCTCACTTTTCACTCTTCCCCTCACCTCCCTCTCTCTACTCCTCCACTTCCTGTCCCTTAACCATCAGCCCCTCCCCCCTCCTACAGCCTTCCTATCTCTTAACTATCACCACCCCTCCTCTTCTTCCAGACTGGCAGGGCCCCCTGTAGAGGGGAATGTAGAGCTGGAGACGTCCCTCCGCACCAACAGCATGTGACATTCTTCGTCATCCAGACCTGAGCCCTCTGGAAAGGGGCGGAGGGGGTGGGCGGTTGGGGAATTGGGTAGGGTTGGGGTCGCTGGGGATCAACATCTGTTCCAGATGATGTCCCCGGAATGGTAGGAGGAGACCCACTAACCCTATGACCATCCCTCTAACCCACTAACCCTATGACCATCCCTCTAACCATTCCTCTAAGCCACTAACCCTATGACCATCCCTCTAACCATCCCTCTAAGCCACTAACCCTATGACCATCCCTCTAACCATCCCTCTAACCCACTAACCCTATGACCATCCCTCTAACCATCGCTCTAACCCACTAACCCTATGACCATCCCTCTAACCCACTAACCCTATGACCATCCCTCTAACCCACTAACCCTATGACCATCCCTCTAACCCACTAACCCTATGACCATCCCTCTAACCCACTAACCCTATGACCATCCCTCTAACCCACTAACCCTATGACCATCCCTCTAACCCTCCAACCATCCGTTCCTCCACCCTTCTCTCTTCCTACTTAACTGACAGCACTCCTCCCCTGCTCAGAAAGGCCACATCTGACAGCAAATCTTCTCTCTGAAGGTCCAGGTGTACATATGGTGGTGTGTCATCGAGATATACTTCTCACCTGCTGTTAGGGCCCCCTGCCTGTATAACAGTATCCTATTAAGTAGGCAGCGAGAGAGAGAAAAACACGTTTTCCTCCTCCTCCTTACAGCTCTCCAGCAGTTGCAGGGCAGGTGTAGAGGAATGGCCGCCCTGTTGCCATGGCGATACAGCGGCGTACAACCCGTGTGTGTGTGTGTGTGTGTGGAGGGGGCTTCAGGTTGATTTTTCATCACACACGCTGATGGCATCAGATCAGAGTCAACAAACCCAGCATTGTGAAACCAGGTTTGTTCCAGTCAGGGAACAGCGGTCGGTAGATCGCTGTGATTCAGAAGATTGGTCATACTGAAGTAGTAGTTAGATGCTACTGTGGTAGTGGTAGTTAAATAGTCATCATCGTCACAGTGTACCCTGATATTTGGAACTTCCATATCACGTTTGAGCTGGTCTTTCTGTAGAGGATGAGTTGAGTGTCCCCGAGGTGGCTTTAATGAGTGTCGGGACGTCAGTGACAGTCCTTGATATCCTGGAACATCTCTTTGATCCAGCATATGTTCATCAGGAGATGTTTGGCTTCCCCTGTGGACGGCAACTCCGCTCCACATTCACCGCCATATGCAAGTTATTGATACATTCAGCAGTGTTGTTGTTTAGTTTGACAGTAGGATGGACTTATTGAACAAATTGAATAGCTCAGCAGTTTGTCTTCTATTTTCTGAAGGAGGCTGCGTCAGCAGTCAAATTAACAGTTTCGATAAAGTTCTGCAGTGACGCAGTTGGAGACACCCCTCCCTGCTGTAAAGTTGATGTAAAAGCTAAGTATTTATACGTCTGTGGAAATAGATATCCAACCTTGAGACCACCCAAAACTTCAAACTAGTAAAGTTCCCCCATCGTTATCCGTCTCCCTAATGTGCCTGAGTAAAATTGGAAATGATTTGGATGCGTATTTCCCAAAGGTTGAGAGTTTCAGAGGCCACTTTCTCTTTCAATATCTAGTGGCAACTGAGGATGTCATTGTGACTTAACGTCAGTTCTTTGTGTGCGGGTTCCTCAGAGGCCTCCTCTCAGATGCGTTGTCACCTGGTGACTCTTTCAACCCCTCTCCCAGACCCACGAACACACAGGGGCCTCCCATTGCCCCAACACACACACACCTTGCGGCGCAGCTTGTGTGTTTGTGTAGGATCTGATGACCTGACAGGTCGCTGACTACCCTGCGACTGATACAGATGTGAACCCCCTCTCTGTCGCCCACCATCCTCCCTGTTCATCTCGCTGTCAGCTGCCAACTCATCAAGCCTGTGTTGTTGTAAACCCCCTCCCCCCCACATATGCCCCACTCCTCTACCCCTCCCTTGTTCCCAGGCAACGCTACCCAGACAGCATAGCACAATGCACCTGGGGATTCCGCAAAGATCTGCGGTAGATGGATTGCTCTCCAGGCTGGGTCTCGTTGGACAGGGTTTTTCCATTTCTGCTGTTACGTCTTTTGTTGCCCCCTGTTGGAATTTATTAGGTTCCAGAGAGTGCTGTTGGGAGTTCATTGAGATTCCTGCTCTGTTTTGTTTTGGTTTGGGGTGGGTGTGAGGGGTAGGCTTGTCTGTGAGGTTCCAGTGGCCTTTCAGTAGATTCTCCCCTAACAGTCTTTTCTAATAAATCTGTGCTTTGTTTTTACCGTTTAGCCACGACACCCAGTGGGCCCCTTTTGAATTCATGAGGAAACCCCAGTTTATTAGAAATATACTGTATATTAGGAGCCCCAGCCTAGGGAAGCTAACCATATGTTAGCTACATTCCAGAAGTAACATTATACTGTCATCAATTTTGAGGGTGCACAGTGCTATACCTTCAAATAAAATAAATATACCTTCAAATAAATGCAAATTGATAAAATACAATGGTTAATGGACCTCTAAGACTTTTTTTATTACAGATATTTGAAAAGGCTAACCTTTCTCATGGAGGCCAGCTGTTTATATCATTATGAAGGCCCCTATTGATCACATGGTGTGCGTGTTTGCCTAATGAGGTGTAAATCTTATGTGTGTCTCCCTTGGACCCTCATGAATAATGTAGTCTGCGTTCACCCATAAACAAACGACACATGATGGCCTGCTATGGTAGCGATATAAACTTACAGTAGATCATAAACCGCCATTAAACAGATGATTAACTTAGATAAATATGGCTTGTTGATTTGAATGCGCAGTAGATGTACATCCTGGGTGGAGTGGTGTTGAGAGTGTGTGGTGCCTTCCACACCCTTCACCTGGATCCCCTCTGTCGACCCTCCCGGCCGGCGCCCACTTCTGTGTACGTCACCATCACACAAGCAGAGACATTTTTAAGTCCTAATGCCCCGGGATTAATGAAACAGGATTGTCATTATGGTGTGTTGTGCGGAGCAGCAAGGTTGAGAAGGCCGCACTGTGCTCAGCTGCACTCCCTTCTCTGTATCTGAGATCAGAGCCCAAAGGGGCCTGTTCCTTTCTAGTGTTTGTTGTTATTGTGGGCACCAGCTTTTAATGTCATCTATTTAAAACAGTGCTGGCGTTGTGCCATTTTTTGCTACTTTATCAGAAATAGCGACCATAGCCCCCGGATATAGGACAAACCCTAACCGTAAGCTTGCTTTGCGCAAGTTCAGTACCTGCTAGTGGCACATTCTGATGGGTGGCGCAAAATGATTGGACACTGGCCGTCCTTGTTTGGATAGATTTGGATATTTTTTTCTTCTTTGTGAAACATGAAAGTGTTGTGGCTAGACATATTAAATCAACTGAGAATGAAACCAGTGGTATCTAATGGTGTCCACCCCCTCTGATTATTTCACTCCTTGAAGATAAGCTTGGATAAGTTCAACAATAACACAGATACTTAAACACTGGAAAACACCGAAACCTCCAGAACTAAGAGAATGTTAATACAGCTTCATACGGACATGTGCTAAACAGGATAAATAACAGAAACCAGAACAGGGCACCAGTTTGGTATATTTGTATATATGTATATATTTGTCTGGACTATTACACTGACTGATAAGCCTGTAGTGGGAATGTTGTCTAATGATAGTAATGAATAAGCAACAAGGAATGTCTCACAATGTGAAACACTGTTCTGTCATTTACCAAAGATGAGAGCAATAAAAATGTAAATGATCAGAATTGTGTTTAATCGCAAAGTTAGTGTTCACAAACAAGGAATTTACTTTGGTGGGCAGGTGCATACAGTGAACATTTAAACACAATGAACAAAAAGAAAATGTACAACAAAATAAAATAAACTACTGGCAGAGCTATACAATATAATATCAAATACTATAAATAAAATAATATAGAATTAAAAATAATACTGAATATGTTAAAGTGACAGAGTGTATGAGGAGAAGTGATAGGGTGTCAGTGTCAGTTTGAGGCCTTGTTAAAAAGGCTAGCAGCGGACAGAAATTTTTTTTTACAAAAAAGAAGGAAAGAAAGAAAAAAAGCACAGCTTCCCTTTCTTCACGTGCAGTATCAGGGGCATGATGAGGAACATTGGGAGAACATTATGCCGGCTGAAGTCGTTCCAGGTGAATGCACTTCAGCTCAAACCAATTTCTTTTTAGATGGTTGAGTATTTTGTTGACTGTGGTGTCTAAACTAATCTATAGTCATCTTAGTATGACTTCATTGTTCCCTGTAGCTTCGATCAATGATTGGGTTCAGAGGTCAAACATTGCTCTAGCGAAGAGGGAGATTGTATTATATTGTTATGTGGTAGGGATGGTGTGGTAGGGATGGTGTGGTAGGGATGGTGTGGTAGGGATGGTGTGGTAGGGATGGTGTGGGAGGGATGGCGTGGTAGGAGCTCAGCGTAGAGATGGTGTGGTAGGGATGGTGTGGTAGGAGCTCAGCGTAGAGATGGTGTGGAAGGGATGGCGTGGTAGGAGCTCAGCGTAGGGATGGTGTGGGAGGGATGGCGTGGTAGGAGCTCTGCGTAGAGATGGTGTGGTAGGGATGGCGTGGTAGGAGCTCAGCGTAGGGATGGTGTGGTAGAGATGGTGTGGTAGGGATGGCGTGGTAGGAGCTCAGCGTAGGGATGGTGTGGTAGGGATGGTGTGGTAGGGATGGCGTGGTAGGAGCTCAGCGTAGGGATGGTGTGGTAGGGATGGTGTGGTAGGGATGGCGTGGTAGGAGCTCAGCGTAGCGATGGTGTGGTAGGGATGGCGTGGGAGGGATGGCGTGGGAGGGATGGCGTGGGAGGGACGGCGTGGTAGCGTTGGGATTGTAGTGTAGCTCTCTTGTGGCCTCTGGTTCTCTTCCTGTTTCCCCTTTTGGTTACAGCGGATCCCCACTCCGCCTCAGCATGATGGGCTATTTATGGAGTTAGTATGGATGTGGGTGGGTGCTAACAAGGGAGGCCCTCAGGGAATGCAAACTTGTTATTCACCATTAAGTTTTTTCTCTCTCTCTCTCTCTCTCCCTCTCTCTCTCTCTCTCTCTCTCTCTCTCTCTCTCTCTCTCTCTCTCTCTCTCTCTCTCTCTGTAACTCTGTAACTCTGGGACTGTAACACACACACACAAACACATGCACACACATACCAATAAACATTTCTTTTTTCTTCTACTCTCTCTCTCTCTCTCTCTCTCTCTGTAACTCTGGGACTGTAACACACACACACAAAGACACACACATGCACACACATACCAATAAACATTTCTTCTTTCTTTTTTCTTCTACTCTCTCTCTCTCTCTCTCTCTCTCTCTCTCTCTCTCTCTCTCTCTCTCTCTCTCTCTCTCTCTCTCTTCTAGCTGTTTCTCTGCCACACACCTGCCGTCCTCCTGTCTTCAGTGAGCAGCGCAGCAGGCAGAGCCTCAGGAGCACTCCTGCTGTCTCATCCTCAGACAGGTTTGTTCATTTACCTGTTGTTGCTTTTACCCCCCCCCCCCCCTTTCTGTTTGTTTGTCCCGGTCCCGCCTACGCTTTGCTTTCCACGAACGCGAAGCATTCCCCAGATTCCCTGACCGCGAGTCACACCGTCTCACGCTCCCTCTGGTGACTGGAAGCCAGGGGTGGCGGCAGGGGCGAGGCGACCCTCTGCATTTCCGTCTCTCAGCCTGTCATATTGCGCTCCCTTTTAAGGTCACGCTGTGGACGGGACAGGGTCTGAGATGCTAGCTCGGCTATGACATGCGAGTCCCCTGCTCTTGGTCCTCTGACCTCGTGTTTAGGAGCTGTGTTTACTCCCATGATTTAGCTGCGACCCTGAGATGGATCCATTACGGTCAATAGCGGCTTGTTCAGTTGCCAAATATAGAAAGGGACTGGGTTTTCTCAGGGTCGGGTCTCTTTCAGTTCCATTTTATTGGAGGCGTGGAGATGTTCTCAAAGGCCCCAGGAGAGAATGCTGTGGAGTGTGTGCCTGACACGGCTGTCCTCGACGTTCTCTTTGAATCCTGATCTGTTTTTGATGCATGTTTTTGAGCATGACTCACACTAAGGTCCTGCTGTCTCACAAACGGCTCTGGCAGGGGCCATTTTGTACCCATAAAGAGTTCATAAAGAGTTTTTTTCTTCACCCAAGGTCTGCATTTCTACCGCTCCAGTTCTGAGTCTCATTTCTTCCAAACAGTGGGAGCTGTAACGTTGAGGTCCCACACCAATCTCCTCACACAGTGTCTGTAATGAGCATGGAGACTTTGCGATAAACTGCCTTTGACTTGACTCTTTAATCACACACACTATCGTGCCGGAATGCACCGGCGCCTGGCAATGCACGCTAATAAAAACCCCTCTATAAAAACACGTCTTCTTCTCATCTTCTCTCTCTCTCTCCCTTCCTCTCTCTCTGTCCTCTAAAGAGATCCCATCCCCCTCTCCGTACACCATGCTCCAGTGTGTCTCCGCACCGTGAAGCCTGATGGAGTGCACTCGCACTCTGCCAGATAACAGACGGCGTATCCATCACCAGATGTTTGCGTGGACGACGTACAGTTACAAACGTAGGTGTCGAGGAACCGGTCGGGAACTGAAGTATGGAACCGTGTACCAGCTTAGGGATCCATTTTAGGAGACAGTAAGGGGACTTGTGTGACAAGTCTCTCCCAGTTGGTCCTGGGAGAGACGAGATGGTGGTCGCCCTGTCTCGTCCCGTGGAGGAGTAACGACCGGGGATAGGGCCTCCTCAGGTCTTCTGTGGGGCTCCAGAGTGGTTCTTGTTTTTCTGTATTTATGGATTTGACTTAGCTGAAGCTGGACATGCTCTCAAAATATCCCGCAGTGAGAAGGGGCAGCCCCCATAGGGACTGTAACACAAACACACATGCACACACATACCAATAAACATTTCTTTTTTCTTCTACTCTCTGTCTCTCTGTCTCTCTCTCTCTCGTATACACGCACACATACACACAAACGCTATATATGAAAAGACTAGGCTACTAGGCCCCTGACCCCTCTTTCCACGGCCTGACCCGACCACTTCCTGTTGTATTTTTAGGGGAACGCTCAGTCAGAGCGTGAGAAGGCATCCTGGACGGATGAGGGGTCACACGATCACAGCGCTCCACTGTCACATGACCTTCGAACTTTCAATTCACATTGACGTGAACGCGCTTTGAGACCTTTGGAATCCATCCTTACCTGTTTACCTGCCCCTCATTCTTTACTCTGGCCAGAATCCGCTATTTACTGCATGACAAAGACCAGAACATTGTTTGCATTCTTCCATATGGCTTGAGAAACAACATCCCATGTCTCCAGGGATAAAATGAGTCATTTTCTCTCCAAACAGCTACTTAATGTTCTGTACAGTAAATCATTTTTCCACATCAGAGACCAGATTGTTTTTCATCAAATGCAAAAAATTATACAATATCTGCCTGGGCAAGAATTAAATTGCTTTATCACAACTCTGCCTGAGGTAGGTAACAAGGGAAACAATGACAAAAAAGGAAATGTGTTGATTTGTTTTCCCTCCCAGTCTGTGGTTAAGGTGAAAAAAAAAGAAAAAAAAAACCCCCAGCCAGTCTTGTTCTCACCAATTACTTAGCCACATGAGTTTTGCTAATGGCTTCCTTGTGTGTACGAGCAACGGTAACCGGGTGCCTCATGCTCAAAGACTAGCTTGAAGGAAAGCTCCCATCCAGACAAAGGCCAAAATGGCAGCTGCACAAAAGTCATCATCGTGGCCACAAGCAAACGCCTCCAAACAACCGAAGAACAAACTCAGGAGTAGAAGGTTCTCCCAGGGTGGTGTTGGGGGGAAGGGGGGGGGGTGCGGGGGGTGCGGGGGTAACCGTCCAGATTGAAAGAATTAGAGGGGGTCTGAGAATAAGTACAGAGTCGACCTCCCAAGGGGTCTTGTATTGTAAACATCCCATAATACTTCCAGACCCTGCTTGGCAGAGGTCCATGTCTCCCACATCCCCGTCAGAACCAAGACCCAACACCCTCCTCTCTCCCTGGGTACATGTTGACCAGCTATCCCCTGGAATCTCTGGAAGTCTCATAAAATGTAGAGTATGTGGGTCTGGGGGCTGGTTTGTGGAAGTGTGGGTGCAGATTGGTGGTTGTCAGCGTGATGGCTGGGGCTGAGTGGTGGTTGTGTTTTGTGGGTGGGTGGAAATGACTGGGCAAGCAGTTTGTCTCCCACTCAGTAATTGGAGTGATTTGTGGTTGAGCCACACAGCTCATGTGCAGGGTTTCCACTGCTGTGTTTAGTCTTCTATTAGAGAAACCTTCAGAGGATCCGTACAGAGCAGGTTTCTCCATCATCCCAGTGGTCCTTGTTGTGCTCATTTGATTCTCTTTTGTAATGTGCATCGGATATCATCTCATTTCATCATGTCAGAATGGTTAATATCAGATTCATTAGCCACTGACATGGCTCTCTAGTGAACATCACTTAGCAGAGCTCACGTACAATACCCCTCATGATCCAGTCAATAACAAACAGTTAATTTAGCAACTAAAATACAATTCCTTTAACAATCATTAACACTCGAGTATGCAAACACACAGATATCCTCTAGATTTCCCAGAGTTGTGCTGCATTCATGAGATATGTGTCATGTAGAGATAAATAAGTGACCCTTTTGGGGAAAGGGGCACTTTGGAGTCTACATATCTGGACTCCTAAACTGAGAAAGCAGGCATCTGGCTGATTGGCGTCTAGTGTTGTTTTTCTGGTGGAATTTAAATTCCAAATTATCTTTGAGTCCTTGTCAGGAGGACTGTCAACCAAAGTTGGTTGAATGCGTGTGTGCCTGAGTGTGTGTGTGTGTGTGGGGGGGGGGGGGGGGCAGGGGGGGGGGGGTCTATAGGGATAGACAGCATACAGCATGTGCATGCTTGTATGGATCATCACCCTGACGACAACACGCAAAAGGTCTTCCCATCGTGAAGGAATCTGGCAGCCTTGACACCCCCACCTGCTTTCTTCCATCCTGTCTTTTGAACAGAGACTTGCGCCTACATGTGTGCCTGTCAGTTCTGTGGCTGTTGCTGACATGCAGTTCACTTTTAATTAACTGGTGCGTCTGTACAGAGGAACACCAATCTAATGTGATACATAAGCTTCCCGCGAGACTAGCGGCTGTGATTGATCCCTGGCCCAGCCATACACAGGAATGGCGTCTAAAGCAGGCTCCCCTATATATGACCAGTGTGATCCACCAGTACAGATAACATATGCGTAGCATGCTATAAATATTCAGTGTCTTGTGATTGAATCATTCCATGGTGTGAAGTGGTCTAGGCTGTGTGCTGTGGTGTCAAAGTGCAGCATAATTGCAGGTGAGTAATGCATTCTTGATGAAGCGTTTTAATCAAACCGTCTTAATCTCAGAGGGCTCTAATTGCTCGTTAAACAACTTGGTTTTCAAGATCCTTTCAGTAACTCCAGCAAGTGATTGGGTGGTTGTCTGAATTGTGAAGAAAGGATGGAAAAACAAACAGTAAAAATAAAATAAAAATTACGCATGACAATATATTTGTTGAGGATTTCAAATGCATTCTTTGAGCCAGGGGCGAAAATATGGTATCAGTGTTTACAGAGATATATTGGGGGGGACCAATTGTATTTTTCCAAGAAATGAGGGGGGGGAGGGGTCACACCCCCTTGGGATTTCCATCCATGCTTCTAGCAAACAGATGCTCGTATGAGGACACAATATGTTGCAAGCATGCATCGTAATTGCTATTAAAATGCTAATTGTAGTAGTGGAGCTTGTTGTTTGCGTACAACAGTAGACATTATTCATAAGTGGCTGCTCTCTCTAATGTCTGCCTTTCAGACAAACGCTCACTTGAATAAGACCCAGATATGATTTTCCATTCATAGCTGTTTATGTAGACCACTGTCCACGTGCTGATCCATATTGTCCTTCTGACTAAGGCTGTTTCTAGTAGTAGGCTTAACTATAACTATGAGCCCTGACTACAGCCCTGTTCTAGACTGAGGTGTTGTTAGTAAAGCATTTACAGGTTTGTCATGTTACAAAAGGCCATAATTAGGCACCTCATACATTTAATGTGCTCTTGCTTGACACCAGTCAGCTTCCCGATACACAGTCCAGCAGGATCAGCCATCAGGAGCTGTACCGGTGGTGGGGGAGAGACTGGCAAGGAGAGCCACTAGAGCCTCTTTTCAACATTAAATCCCTTATTAAACTAGGCAACTGAGGAACTGTGGGCGTCCATTTTAAAATGATCCAGGCAAATGAATGAGAGAGAGAATCAAACAGACGCGAGCAAACACATGAATATGTAGTTGGAGCAACATAGAGCCTTGAGCAGATGTCATGCTGAGATGTGCAGCAGGACCCTCAAAGGAGTCTGTCTGTCTGTGCTTGGGGTTGAGCTAGCAGGGTGGAAGAAAATGTATAATCATACTCCTTGATATCGTTTGTTGTGGTCTGGTTTGAAATTCTCTGTTCACTGGACATGCAGTGAACTAATGCTGTGAATCAATCCTTCCATCATCAGAGCATCTGGGCATTTATTGAACTTGTGTAATTCAATTTATTGGTGTGTAATCTTTATCACATGGAATTTATTTGAAAATATTCTGCAGGACTTATGCTATTTTGGTAAACTTGCTATTAAATTCATTCAAACCTGTTGTCAACAATTTCCTCCAATTTCCTGAAGTGGTCTTGTTAAAATTGAGTAGCTAATCATTTGTTGAAACATGTTTTATGCCCAAAGAAAGAGCTTACAAGATGATTAAACCATGCCATTTTGGGTACCTGCCGGCCCATATCCGCAATTCTAGATTCAGATTTTCTATCCCTAATGGTCTGGGTAATAAGTATTTTAAATGAGTTAAGGAGCTGCAAGATTAGTGTTGACCTGCATGTACCCCCACAGCCAGAACCTTAATTACCTGCATTTGGCAGCTTACTTCCAACTGCATCTTGTTCAAATCTTTTCTTATTTGGTAAAACTCATTACCTGACTTGTACAGTGTCCGTTTGAGTTAAGTGTGGATTCAAATGTTCCTCTTAAATGTGTAGATTGTAGCATGTATAACATTTTGATAACCTTAATAGGTTAAATATCTTCATCTTTATCACAATTTCTGATTACGTTCATCTGTGTGGCAGTGCTGTATGTACACAGCAGTAAAGCTCAGTGGTGGCCATGGGAGAGATCACGTTGGTTTGTGACGCCAGTGTTTGTGCGGCATGAACTCTCCCCAACTTTCTCCACCCCCAAGTCCAGACTTCTTTGCGGAGGTCACCCTTTGACCTCCGACGACTTTCATCGTATTTCATGCTTGTTAGCACCACCGTTCTCTCTCTCTCCCAGGTTCATGCCCCGGACGTCCGTTGGGGATTGAACGCTTCAGACCTTACATGACCCATCTTCAAATGATCCACCCCAGCCACTCTGGCTTGTGGATCCCAGGCCTCAGCCCATGGTCCCTGGGTAGCTGGGGCAGTTATTAGGGCGCCTTGGCTGTTTGCCATCTCCTGGTCCTGTCGGTCCCGCTCTCATTGTGATCTCATTAATCCCTCTCTGACCCCCTGGACCCCCCGGGCTGCCAGGCGCTAGCCTCATGACCCAGCCCCCGCCTGAATATTAAGATTCTGACACACACTTCCAGGTTGGTACCCATCTCCCCCCCCCCCCCCCCCCCCCCCGCTCTGTCTGACCCGGAGCCCTCTCTCTGCCCAGGACTTGTTCTGATCAATGTCTCTTTCTTTGTCTCTCTCTTTGTCTCTCTCTCTCTCTTTCATACACAAGCGCATGTTATTTTTCTAAATCTGTATTTGTTAGAACTATGCCGCTATTTTTTTTACATCCCTCCCTCCCTTCATTTATTCACACACACACACACACACACACACACACACACACACACACACACACACACACACACACACACACACACACACACACACAGCTGATCTAGCCATCTCTGCGCAGTGTGCCATGTGCTCTAACAGAGCCAGCAGGCTAACCTAGCCTCGGGTCTGCCAAGGCACGGCCCTGGATCTGTTGCATCATAAAGCTACTTGTCTTGGTGAGCTGTGTCCTGATTGGCTGCGTTGGCCTCTGCCTGGCTCTTTGACTACAGCGCTCCGCACTTGGCAGCACGTCCCTCTCTCTGTGCCTGTTGGCATTCGCTGCACCACTTGATTTCTTTGCAGCAGATGTGTTAGTAAATGGAGTAATGAGGTTAAATTGAGGGTCTTTGTTTGGTTGTGCTCAGAGCTGCCTGACTCTATCTGATGTTTACTGATTAGACAGCAGCCATTCATCTGCTGATGTCAATCATGGCTTACTGACCTGCCTGTAGGTGGTGGAGTTAATCATTTAACCGGAGACCAGGATCAGTGTGTACTGAGTCCTTTTCTATAGTTTAATTAGGGGTGTGCATTATTTGGCCCACCAAAGTTGTTTCCTACCTCAGTTCACATAAGCAGTTCTCCTGATAAAGTCAACAGACCTCCCCCTGGCTAAGAAAACAAACTAACAAGTCATACTGAGGCTTGCCACATTGTGTGAATTAAAGCCTTGTATTCAGGTCCTGAGGTCTTTAAATAAGTGTGTGTGTGTGTGTGTGGACCTCCCATACAGCCTTATGGACGTATGGATCAGTTCCAAACCCAATCTAGGCTCCTTGTGTCAGAGAGCACCTGAGAAACCCAGGAGGTTGTGAGGGATTGGGTATGCCTGAGTGATGGTGTGTGTGTGTATATCTCTCTCTTTATCTCCCTGTCACTCAATCTCTCTCTCTCTCTCTCTCTCTCTCTCTCTCTCTCTCTCTCTCTCTCTCTCTCTCTCTCTCTCTCTCTCTCTCTCGTTCGCTCGCTCGCTCTCTCTCGCTCTCTCTCGCTCGCTCGCTCTCTCTCGCTCGCTCGCGCTCTCTCGCTCTCTCATCCCCTCTTTGTCCTCAATCTTTTGTAATGATGTTTGTGTTTGTCCCAGGCTTTTGTTGAACATGTAAGGCACAGGGCTGAGGGACTTGTGTTTGTTGGCTTTGTTGTGTTTTTGGCTCGTGTGACTGGTCGCCTGGTGGGGATGTGGGCGGGAGATGCAGGCTGAATGACGGCTCACCACAGGGGTGGCTCGAACCAAGCGGGGCTCTCGATCGACAGGAGCTCCGGCAGCATGACAGTCAACTATTTCATTTCATCACCCGTCTGTGATGGATTAGTTGGAATGTTTGGTTTGTTTTGCGGCAGTTACCATGTGTCAAACACATCACCGAGCACCGTGCTAACGGCTCACATTTGTTGGTTAAACAAACTCTCGCGGCTCCCTTGCACTGTGAAAATGACCTCTCTTAAGGCTGGAATAGCAGTTAGTCAGTCCATTGGCGTACCTGCTGAGGGCCTTGAGAGGGTCTCCGGGGAGCTGTAGAGGAAAGATTGAACGCGTGGAGGAAGGTGCAGAATCCAGACCAGATTACAATATTTACGGCTCGGTTTGTCCTCCGCGGCGCTCTCTCGCTTTCTCCTCCATTTCTCTGAATGAATGCAGGGAAAACACATCTCTTAACGGCCGGAGGGAGAGATGGAGGGACAAAGAGAGAGAGAAAGCATTTTTCTACGCGAGAAGCAGAACCAGATGGAGAGAATAGCTTATACAACGTTAAAGCAAGACAAGTAAACCATTGGACAGAGAGGAAGAGAGAATGGATCGTGTGGTTGAGGGGTGGGGAGAGCGAGCTAGTACCCAGGGGGTTAGAGTTACATTTCAGCTGTAACAATACAACTATTCATTGTGTGTGTGTGTGTGTGTGTGTGTACGCTCAGTAAGCTCACTGTCTGGACAAGCCTCCAGCCCGAGCTAGATTTAGCCGCCCTGTGGCTCATCATGGGGGCTCACCCCTTACACCCAGGAACTAGACTGAACCGTCCAACACCAAGACTCCCTCCCGAACCTCCCTCTCTTTGGCTCTCCTTTTCTTCCTCTTTTTTTCTCCTCCCCATGTTCCTCCACCTTCTTCCAGGAACCATCTGTGTTCAAAGTCCAGTCTCTCTCTTCTCCTTCTCTCCCCCTCTTTCTTTCCCTCTTGTTCTTCTCCACTCTGCCCTCAGGAAGGAGGGGAAGAAGAGGAAGATGCTCCAGGGGGCTGTAGTGTAGCCGGGCAGGAAGGACTAGAACAAGCCCGCCCTTCACCAGGAAATATCACACATGTTTCAGTCTAGACATACACGGCCATACACCAGACTTGACTCCACATGAGAAGTGACCAAAACAGATAAAAACCTGAAATTCCCCAAGTACAATTCAGGTGATGATACATTGTGGAACTTGAAAGTCAAAACTGTTTTTAAGGAAGTATACAGAGGACAAGGAGAATGACAAGCGGCAGCCATGTCCTGGTCGACCCCCAGGACTGTCTGTACATGGGATTGATTATCCAGCACAGTCTTATCTGTCTGGACTTATCAGGCCCGTCACATGGAACCGAGATGTGACCATTTCAAGTGAATTCATGTGGCTGAATCACACTGGTGTCTTTGAAGATTGCTGTTAGTGGATGGGAGTCTAGTCACACACACACGCACACACACACACACACACACACACAGATCAGAAGGCTACTGCGGTATCAAGGCTCCTCTCTGGAGAGGCCTGCGGGTCAGGGTGAGTCAGAGCTCCAAGCTGTGTGCTTTATTAAACCAGAGCATGGCTCACAGCCCCGGGCCTTGTCTCTCTGGAGGCTGTGAGGCAGACTTAAGTCCCACACACACTACAGAAGCCACAGGTCTGTCCGGCTGTGGGCAAACCCTCAGACCAGAGACTGACCTTTTTAGTCTTTTTAGTCTGTCACCCTCACCCCCCCCCCATCTTTCTCTCTCTTAACAATCCCCACCCATTCTCTTGTTTTCACTCTCTACTAGATTGTCCCTGCACATTTCTCCCTGCCGTCTGCCTCACTCCTCTCCCTATCTGTGTCATTTTTGGCCTCTCTCCAGCTCTCCTCACTCTGTCACCCTCCTCTTTCCCCCTATCGCTGTTCCCTCCATCGCCCTCCTCTTTCTCCATCTGTTCCCCTTCCGTCCTCCTCCTCTCTCTCTCTCTCTCTCTCTCTCTCTCTCTCTCTCTCTCTCTCTCTCTCTCTCTCTCTCTCTCTCTCTCTCTCTCTCTCTCTCTCTCTCTCTCTCTCTCTCTCTCTCTCTCTCTCTCTCTCTCTCTCTCTCTCTCTCTCTCTCTCTCTCTCTGCCCCCTCTACCTCTCTCTCTCTCTCTCTCTCTCTCTCTCTCTCTCTCTCTCTCTCTCTCTCTCTCTCTCTCTCTCTGCCCCCTCTACCTTTCTCCATCTCTCCCCCTTCTTTCCCCCCCGTTTCCTCTCCCTCCATCACCTTCCTCAGTCCTGTGGGTGTTGACACTCCACTGAAACGCCCTTACTGTTTCTGAGCTAAAGATAGCTATGAGCTATAAGAAAGACGTGTCTTCATGTACAGCGTGTTGTGTTTCATATGTGTGTGTCGATGTGTGTTGCCGTACATGTGTGTTTAATGTATGCTTGAGTGTGTGGGTGGGTGGGGTGTGTGTGGGTGGGTTGGTGGGGTGTGTGTGTGGGTGAGAACATCCAGACTCTGGTCTCAGGCAGGGTATGCAGAGCCAGCAGAGACTGAGGAGGTGTTGGGCTGAGAGGTGAGGAGTAACAATGAACTGGATGACAAACACACACTCACACACGCCCCACACTCACACACATTCACACATTCACACAGACCCGAGCCAGGGCCTGACAGAGTGTGAAGTCGGCCATGTCCCTAGCGTGTTACAGCTCTGAATAAGGAGCTCTGCTCCATCTCTCCATCTCCCCTGCAGCTTTCATGAAGAACAGAACAGTTCGGAAAATGTGCATGAAATGGAACACTGACAAAATTGTAAAATGCTGCAATCACAATATTTGACGTCCCGCTATCTAGCTAAGTATGCTTGATGCATTAGGGACTGCATTATTGTAACACCAGTATGGGCACCTTAATGCTTAAGTCTCCTGTAAATAAAACATGTTTTTAATATTTAATATAATACATGGCAGCAACCCAACTGCCAGGGAGGAAAATCTGACTCAGTAGAGAGTTCAGTGAGTGCGTTTCCCCGAGGACTAAAACACAGTGTGAAGTTAGGAAAAGGGTACGCAGAAAAGAAGACATTTCTGTGGAAACATGACCTCGCTAGCTCTTCAGAAGGGCAGGGTCACCCTGACAGGCGTGTCTGACGCATGCGCATCAGAACATGACGTTTATGTTGCTAGGTGATTTATGGCTCTATCTTAACCGCAACCATTCCGTTTTCATGCCTAAACCTGAACCAAACATGTGCATAAACAAATCCCTACGTAGAAATGTCCCCTAAATGGCTGTTTGTAAGATTTGTGACTGAATTCCATGTATGAGTTTTACAAGAAACCCAATTCTAATTCAAATTTTGCTCGTCCTTATATAAGGTCTGTTGGCTAAGCAGCAAAGTTATATCTAAGGTACATAATATTGGTGTGCTGTGGGTTGTTTTTGTGTTACTGCAGCTACGAGTGCTGCCTCGGTCAGTCAAGGTCCAGCTACAAATGATGATGATGGCAAATGACCCGACCTCTACTTTTCCACAATTATCAGTCACCGATGTTGTTTATTCTGGGCTTAATGGGCACTCTGTCCAGGGGCTGGCTTCAGCCAGAGCCTTCATGTTCCTCTTAATCACATGTGAGCATCTTGAGAACGGGCTCTCGAATCGCGGGTCTGAAAGAAGGAGAGAAAGTTTCGGAGTGTTGTCTTATCAGCTAGGCCTGATCTTCAGTGCTGGGTCCCAACCCCACCAGGCTGACCCTCCCCCCCCCCCCCCCCCGTCCTCCACCCCCCCTCCCGTCCTCCACCCCCCCTCCCCCCCAATCTAGCGTCTGTGTTTCATCTACTGAGCTCTCCCCATTGCGCCTTCCTCTTCACACATTCCACGCTCCCAGTCCCCGTGCAGGGTGGGCACAGACACGCTACACGCTCACACCCCACACGCTCACACCCCAAATGCCTTACACACCACACACACACACACACAAAAACACCATACTCCCCCCTTCCACACACACACCACACATCATTTTCTGCATTTCCATCCCCACCAAGCATCTAGAATGGGGAGTGTACATGTTTGCATGAAGGCTAGCCGCTAGTCTAAACAGAGCCTAGCTGGGGAAGGCTACAAGCCAGGGTGCTCATGACAGATCCCTCCAGTGCCCCTCCACTCAAACACAGAGCTGCCCGGTTCCCACGCCAACCCGACCACGCACACCACCATTCAGCTGTGAAGGAGACGGTACACAGCCATGGAGTTGCTTTAGCCACTGCACTACTACTGGTTAATGATTTAGTTGAGCTATCTGTTTTTTCTCACAGAGCTCATCTATGGCCTGTGCGCTTAGGGGTGAGGGGGCATTTCCCCCCCGTCAAAGCTGTGGTGATAGCCGAATGTAAATGACCTAGAGATAAGGGCTGCTGCTAATGTGGCTTGAAAAGTTCAGAGTAAATCAAACCCCTGGACTGTAAACTCCTCTGGGTCCGTGGGAACACTGAGCTGGGAGTCGATAAGTGTGACTATACGTTTCTGTCTGTCCGCGATGACTGAGAGAGGCTCTGTCCAAAACCAAGACCCCCCCCCCCCCCCCCCCCGCTTATTCGTCTCCCACACATACGAGCGAACCCTGAAGTCTATCTGCCCTTTTGACCTTCCGACAGCCCGCTCGCCGAGCGAGAGGGCCCAGGACGGTGACGTGACCCTGAGCAGAAGCCGACAGATCAGATGGTCGTCCTCTTGAGTTCAAGTGGCAGTTCGTAAGAAAAGCCTGATGACTCATCCCGCTGGTTACCTTGACACTAATCGAATGCAGATGGGGGGAAGTATCTAGTATTCCCCCTGGGGAGACGTACGTAGGAGAGACGGCTCTTGTTCGAGGAGAGAGGACGACTCTGTCTGATCCTGCCTGCCTGTGTCGCCCAGGAACATCCTGTCTGAGCCCACCTCCGTCGTGAGGTCATCGATGTGATCACAGCCCAGCACAAGGGACACAGTCCTCGGTTTCAAGTCAAAACTCAAATCGTTCGAACGGCTGTTCAGTGTAGGCCTATTCACCGTTTGGAAGCTCGACGCGCATTTTAGAGGACGTTGGTTTATCCTCGGCCTCCCATTTCTGTGTCTCTGAGAAGGGCCGTACCTGAGTTATGTGAGGGCGAGGAGTGAAGCCAGGCGTCGGCTATTGTTCTCCAGTGTGGAGACATGGAGATGTCATCTGGAGAACCGGAGAGAAGGTCTGCAGGGAGACGAGAAGAAACAAATGCAATTTCCATTAGAGGGAGGAGGAGAAAGAGAAAGATGGATAGCGAGAGAGAGAGAGAAAGAGAGAGAGAGAGAGAGAGGGAATAAGAGAGGGAATAAGAGAGAAAAGACAGGCTGAGAGGGAAGGGAATGGGGGTTGAGAGGCTGCAGCCCTCCCCCGCCCCTCTCTTCTCCTCCCTCTCCTCCTCTACCTCTCTACTGTTCTGAGTGAGGAGATAAAGAGGGTTAACTAGTTCAGCCCGGCCGACGGTGAAGGCAGGCTGATCCAGCTGATTGCAAAGCCAGACACTCCACTGCCTCAGGGAGGAGGGTGAAGAGAGAGAGACAGAGAGATAGAAAGGGAGAGGAAGAGAGAGGGGGAGTGGGAGAAGGAGGAGGAGGGGGGGGAGAGGGAAAGAGTGAGAGCTGGCCAAGACAGACACCATACCTCCACCCGCCTGAAAGCTTAAAGCTGGGTGGATCTCGGTGTGAGAGATTTGTGGTGTATATATTAGCGTTAGAGTTAGAGTTTTGGGCTTTTAAGAGAGTGAAATATACAATGACATGCTTTGAAGAAGCCTTTCAAGCTCTTCAAACTATCCCAGTTGACTAACTAAATTGAATGTGTACGTTCAATTACAACCTGGCTTTGAGCTGAGTCAGAGAATATGTTTTTGGTAGACACCTTGGCCTGACTGACATGTGAAGTGCAAATGTATTGATACTCTCATGCTAGACAACAGTAGACAGAACAGTGAGAGGGTTGAAGTATATTTATTTTTTAAATCTCACATTCAAGGTATCTCGGCGATACACAGACAAAAACCTGTCTTTCTCATCTCTGCTACAAGACAACTGCTGGGCGTGAGGTGAGGTAGATTGTCGTCTTGACCTTTTCCGCTGTGAATGGGAAAAGAGTTAGAATTGAACAGTGTGTTCTGAAAAGGGATGGGTTCTGGAATGAAAGCAGCACTCTCTGTCAGACTCAAACCCCCACGTTCCTGCTTGAACACCACCCAGAGTTGGATCAACCTGCAGCTTCACAGGTCATGGACTGTCTGATTTGATCGCTTGTTGCAATATGTTTTTGCGATATTCTCAATACTATATACAATGTATGGAGGACTGGATTCAAAAGAATAAACTGGAGCAAAGTGTCACGATTTCTAGCCCTCATTCAAAATGCTTCAAGCTGTGTGATGCTAGTGCTGCCTGTGTTTACTAAGCCTGCCATGCAAATATGTTATACCAATGTATTCAATGGCCTAACCAAGGCCACCTCCATTAAGGAAAACTGTTATTTGTTTGTAGCAAGGACCTTGGATGTAGGATTACTGTGCTGTGCAAAGCATCCCAGAGGTAGCTTCTGAAAGGAACACATTATTCGCTCCTGCTGTTTTTTCATGCCTCCAAAGTTTGTTTTGATCCCTTTGTGAATAAAATGGTTTTAATAACACAAATAAATAAATGGGGGTCCTTCTGTTCGATTTCTGTTTAGTTTGATTGGTTGACTGAATGCTGCTCTGCCACCGGGCTGACACCTAGATCAATGTGCTAACAAGTGAATGCAGTTCCCAGTGTGCATTTGTAATGCAGGCCTTCATGTGGCGTAGTGAGGGATGTTTGTACATACGAAGCAGCAGAAGAGGGCTAGCTTCCGTGCTCTTTCCTGCTGCAGTTCCTCTAACCTTTATCTGCTCAACGTGCACACACGCACGCCGAACACACATGCACACACGTTTAGTACAAATGTATTTTGTCATAAGTTCAAAAATACTGGATATGTTAATTATGTTCGCTTGTTGGAGCAAATGCAGACGTGGGGAGCTTGGGTCAAGGGTAGACAATGTCCGAGTGTGTGTGTGTTTGGACCATAGAGAGGAGGACCTCTTGACCCTGGTGTATAGAATCATGTGAGAGGAATGTTCAGGGAAGTCAAGGTTCAACTCTCATGACACCTCACCACTTAGAATTGAGGCATGTTGTCATGACAAAGTAAACACATCTGATGGCTGTTGGACAGCACTGTGTGCTTTCCCATCCCTTCAGTTCTTGAATTTGCTTCGCAAGAAGTCCCTGCAATCACATACGCATGTCCAGTACAGCGCACAGCCACTCCCCCTGTAGTCGTAACGTTAGAGAGATGCACAGTTATTCTGAATTTGGTTTTATGGATTTAATCTCTTTCAGCCATAATCTACTGTCTGAAAGGACATTTTCTAATGTAATAAAAAAATTGGTCAAAATGATGTCCAACATGTAGCAATCATTTTGGCTTCTAAAAGCCTTAACCCCTGTGCTCTGCTCAATCACATGTAATGCACTCTCTATTTGCCCAAGCAGGAGTTTATATAACCAGAAATCTGGAATTCCTGTCATGAGAGCAATGAGTCCATGTGGATATCTGCCGTTTGCTACTGCACGTTTGTGTGTATGTGGATATATGTGTGTTGCTCCTGCGTGTTTGCAGTATGCTGTCTGTCGTGGTGTCGAGCATGAGAGGGATTTAGTGTGATGTAGTAAAGACGTGTCTGAGTCGTGTTTGAGGTGGCGTCTGTGCGTATTGCTTAGGTATAGCATCAGCTAGCGGGGCGTGTGAGTGTGTGTGTACGAGGAGGCTCCACGTCCGTGTGTGTGTGTGTGTGTGTGAAGGAGAAGTGCAGAGTGAAGGTCAGGGAGGGTCTGGAGAGTCATAAAGAGCCCGGTTGTGTGGTGCTCACAGCAGGGGCTCTCTCTCTCACTCCCAGACACTTCCTCCCCTATGCTGGATGTTTAGAGTAAAGCCTGGTGGGGAGGAGGGGGGGAGGGGTCAGGGGTTGAAGAAGGGACTTAGTATCTCTGTATGTGCAAAGAGCACATACCCTCCCCCCCCCCCCCTGTGAAACATCCTTGGTATCCCTTCTACTGAAGTTAAAACAGGGTTTGCTCTGCAGAAAAGAAAGATCCAGAAAGAGAACTAGAGGAGTCAAACGGATAGATGGATGGGCCGGTGCGAGGAGTTATAGTTTTTGGCCCGTCTCCAAAGTGGTGTAAATGGATTCCGTTTTCCTTTCTTAAACAGAGAGGTAGAAGGACTGGGCGAAGGAGATTAGTTGAGCTGCAAGGCTGGGAAATCTCCTTATAATGCTACAAGCAATCTCATCGGACCGGGAGGACGCAATTTACGAAGAGCAATTTGTAATTTGTGTATTTAGGTAATCAGAGAGCCATAATAATGTTAATAAGGTCTTATTTAGGAATGTTGATAGCGTGACCGTGCCCTGACCGTCGTAGACTGTCAGAAATTGGCCAGAAAATGGCAGTCGGAGAATTGAAATTGATAAAGGAAATAGAACGACCTCTCCGTCCACAGTGTTATCAGAAACAGATGACCTCGATACGCGACGGTTTGCCCTTTTTTGCACTGCAGCAAGAATGTCAGAAGGCTTACATGATTGGTCACCCTTCTCATACCGACATCCCAGTGGCTTCGGTGAAGACCGAGAAGAGCCAACGGAACTGACCTCACTGCAGCTGGCCCGCCTCAGTGTGTCACGTGATCACCGCGCTGGCTCGCCCTCGCAGCTTCCAGAGCAGCCCTGGACGTCCAGCATTTAGGAGGGAGCTACATAAACATCCCTTGTTGGTCTGAGTGGAGTTCTCCAACACAATAGGGCTTTAGAGTGCTCTGGTTATGGAAGGAGGGAAGGAGAAGGAGAGGGGGAGGGGTGGCTGGGAGGGGAGGGGGGGGGGTTTCTGGCCCCAGCCCTGATGATTGTTTTCCATCACTGGCCAAACATCTAACCAAGCCGGGGAGGAGTACAAGTAACCCGTCTGAACTCACATTCTAGTCAACCCCCCCCCTAATGCCCCCCCCCCCCCCCCATCCTCTCCTAATGAGAGCCAGCTTGGGATCCAGGAGGGTGTCTGGTGTGCCTGCGTGCACTGGAAGGACAGGAGGCATGCAACCCAACACAAGCACTGATAGCACTGTGGACGTCCACCCCGCCCCCCTCTACCACCAACAACCCACCCCCCTCTACCCCCACCCCCCTCTACCCCCACCCCCCAACACCCCCCCTAACTGGAGTAAGGACAGTGGAAACGCGTGTGGAACTGACGGTACACAGGAACCCTGACAGACGTGATTCCCTTGAGGACAGGGATACTAACATGACTTGACATAAGCTCAGAACACGCGTGATCCTCAGATGAACTCCTTTTCCCCCAGTTCAGTGCGGAGAAGTTCCCTGTTTGTTCTCACTCACTGTATGTGCCATTTGGTGAGGAGTGTGTTCCTCCACGTTAAATTATATCATAAATCTGTCCTCCCGGGACTGTGGCGTCGCAACATTCAGCTCAACTTTGTTCCCAAAACAGAGACCATATCTTGTGTAGCCTGACTGTACACAAGCGTGGGCGCACGTACGCACACACGCGGTCACAGTGTCTCACACACACACACACACACCCTATATAAAAAACATCCAGAATGTTCCATCCTACTTGAGACTGCAGACGCCACTCTGACAATCTCTCCCTGACGTCCTGCTGTGACTCATTGAGTGTGTGTGTACAGGAAAACATGTACCCCACATTTCTAAACTAGGAGACCCCTGCGCTGTCAAGTAGACGAGTTGATCTCTACAATGAAGAACTTGTCAACTCTAACCTGGGCTTGGAATACAGCTAGAGGAGGTGTAGTCTGACTTGAAAGGCTGTTGACACACAGTATCGAAGGCTCATTCATTCCTTCTTGGTCGGGAGCAAATGACCCTGAGCTCCATCAATCTTCACAGCTGCTACAATCAACTTGATTGACATCTCAATGGAACATGAACCATTGCAAATAGCATCGTTCTCCATGCTCTTAGGCAGCTAGGCCAAGGACATTGACAGAAGTGTGCTTACACAGTAGCAGTGTAATATGTGGAGAATGGCTGAGCGTGAGAGGAGGGCAGGACAAGAGAGAGAGGTGAGAAGTGAGGAGAAGAGAGGTGTGGAGAAGGAGAGGAGAGGAAAGCAGATGAGAAGAGTAGAGGAGAGAGGGGAGGTGAGAAGGGAGGACAGGAACGTAGAGAGGTGGGGGAGAGGTGGGTGTTATTTATTGTCTGCTTGCCTGCTTGCCGATGTAGCCAGGGAAATAAACAAATATGCTCTTTTATGTTTACGTTCCACCTATAAATTGTGATCTTTTCCAAACAGTTCCCTGTTTGTTATCAAGTGTTATCAACCACCCATACATATATAAATAAACCTGAGTGGACAGGGTGAGTTGTACCTTTGAAATTAAATGTTTTAAGAGGCTGTCTGTTCCACAGTCCGTATCCCACTCATCTACTACATCATCCCATTCATTTAGACTATAAATATTAACACTTCATTCAGTAGTATCCTCTTCATCCCATACCTGTGCATCATATCAATTCTGTTTCTACAAGCTTACCTGGTCCCAGAAACCAAGAGCTATGTATAGTTTTCCTTGTCACATAGCCCAGCCCAACATACAGCTGAACACCTCAGACTACTCAGTGAAGCAAAAGAGAATAGTCAGACTTTGTCTCTTTTCTCAACAATGTCGCTGTCAGCCTGATAATTTATGAAGGTTCTGAGAATGTCACAGTGATTTGTCCAGAACCATATTTCTGGTATAGTGTACGCCAACTCTGCAGCTCAAGGTTATTATGCACCAACTATCTGGTCTTGTGATGAATTCTCAGACTGTGCGTCGCTGTGTAGAATGTTCAAGCACAGAGGATGACGCTGAGAGATGAGCCTCGTGATGTGTGCTTACACAGCCCATAGGGAACTATAAAATACTTTAGCAAGTGAGTGTCGGAGGTTTCTGCAGATCATTAAATGGCATTTAGCCCCAAAACACCTTTTCTGTCGTTAAATCTTGCCGGCTAAGGTCCCCGGTTTAATGGCTGTCACCACGGGGGACAAATTGCCCGGGTCACTGCCGGCTTGAGTTTTACAGAGGTGGCACAAGCCGTTGACGTGTGTGTGTGTGTGTGTCTCTACACCTGTGGGGTTCGACGCCCAGAGAGCTGTACAAGCACATGGTTTCTACCCTTCCAACCGGATGAGTTTCCTTCTGCTGCTGTAGGCGCCACTGGTCTTTCACATTCAGGAAGAAACCCTGTGTCGGCTCCCAGAAGGTAGAACGTATGTTTAATGAGCTCATAGAGATCCTGCTACTTCCTCTGTAGACCAGGTCCCAACCCACCCCCCTTCCCCCCCTGCTCCCCCATCCAACACTCCCCTTTAGACACAAGTTTCTATTTCACTGCTTTGTTTTCATAGCAAATCCAGAGGCCTTTCCTGTGCTCGGGCAAACTCAGCGACTTTCACTGCCCAACCGTCTCAATAAGAGCTTTATTAGCGTAGCTGTTAGCATTGTTGTTATTACTTAAGATGGTCGACCAAATAGGTAGGTTTGCTGTCTTCTCGCTTGCTCAAGGCTGTGGAGGGAGTGCAAACTACATTTTTGAGGAGAAAAGGAATGAACCACTCTGCTGTGGGTTGGTGAATGGTCTAGCAAAGGGGGGAGTGAGGAAGAAAATGCATTGCCTGTTAGCCTGATGCAAAACCCATTGACGCAAGACCCATTGATATCCCCAAATATGCCATGGTCGCAGAATAAAGCAAATTCCTCTGTGAGAATTTCTGAACAGTGCTTGTGATTTATATGTTTTATTACATTGATTAATTTAGCAGGCGTTTTTATCCAAAGCAACATCATGACAGCGGTTCCCATTTTCTGATTTAGTTGTGGTTTCTCTTGCAGAACAGTGTGTCGAGTTCCCTGTTTGGGGTTGAGAACAAAAGGGAAGACTGGAGAGGTAGAAAAGACGGCAAAAGAAAGGAAAAAGAATCACTTGAAGTTTCCAGAGGAAGGCTGGGGTTGAAGAGTGATGGGTTGTTGGAACACAGATAGTTCTTTGTCTGACTTCTCTATGAATTATTGAAGAAAACATAACAGTTTTAAACGGCCGTTACTGGATTTGTCTGGAAGGGCCCTATAGTGTGTGTGTGTGTGTGTGTTTAGGGTGGGACAAACATGGGGGGTAAATGGCTCAGTCCCAAAGCATTTCCATAAACGGACTTATGAAAACCATACGACATGCTCGGGAAAAGAAAGAAACACTCAGACCAATGAACCTCCCCCAACCCCCCAAGACTATCTGCCTCACAAACACACACACACACACACACACACACACACACACACACACACACACATCCAGAACCCCCCGCCTCTTCAAAAAACTCCCCTTTTCCCTTCTGCCCTTCCTCCCTTTCCCGTACCTCCTCCTCCTCTCTCTCTCTCCCTCTCTCTCTCTCTCTCTCTCTCTCTCTCTCTCTCTCTCTCTCTCTCTCTCTCTCTCTCTCTCTCTCTCTCTCTCTCTCTCTCTCTCTCTCTCTCTCTCTCTCGCTCTCTCGCTCTCCCGCTCTCTCCCTCCCTTCCTCCAAAATCTGGGGGCAATCTGCAAGCACTCAACTCCAGCACAGTACTCTTTCACCAGCACAGAGTCAAAGAGTGGGAATGAGAGAAACTGAAGTTTACAGCAAAAACTTCAGATGAAGGGAGAAAAGTTCAGATAGAAGACTGAAAAGGAAGGAAAAAAACACAACTCGTCACAACAGGAGGACAAAAAAAGAGCCACGAGGTGAACGGAGGAACGAAAGGAGAGACAGAGTTGGAGCGGTTAAGCTGGTACGAGTGAAGGATGGGATCGTTCTCGGGCTGGACTGCAGCCCTCCTGCTCTCCCTCCTGGGCCTGGCGTGCGGAGTCGCCCCGGTCTCCTCTCAGGACCTGCGGGAGAGGGACGCCCTGTGCAACGAGGACGGCTGCTTCGTGCTCTACTTCCAGAGGAAGACCTTCCTCGACTCCTGGAGGAGCTGCAAGGATAAGGGAGGCAACCTGGCCACCGTCAAGCGCCAGGAGGAAGCCGACACCATCGCCGCCCTCTTCTCCGGCGTGGAGCTCAGGGGCTCGCGCACCGCAGTCCGGGTGTGGATCGGCCTCCAGCGGCAGCCCCGCCAGTGCACCGCCTCGCGCCCGCTCCGAGGCTTCAGCTGGACCACGGGCGACCAGGACACCCAGTACACCAACTGGCTGAAGGACGACACGCCCGGCGCCTGCTCGGCCCCGCGCTGCGTGGTCACGAGCTACAGCACGGTCGCCGCCGAGCAACGCGACAACTTCAAATGGTTGGACGGGTCCTGCTCGGTGCCCGTGGACGGGTACCTGTGCCGGTACACCTACGCGGGCATGTGCCCGGCCTTGTGGAGCGAGGGGGCGGGGAACGCCCTCTACACCACGCCCTTCAACCTCCTCAGCACCCTCCTCACCCACCTGCCCTTCGGCTCGGTGGCGACGGTGCCGTGCCCCTCGGGCGCCAAGGACGAGCAGTCGGTGTTGTGCATGCTGAGGGACGACGGCACGGTGGGCTGGTCCAAGGATGCCCCCCTGTGTACGGACGATGCCCCGGTGGAGGAGGACTGGTGCAGGCAGGACAACGGAGGCTGTGAGCATTTCTGCAGGGTGGCCGGCACCCACTACTACTGCGAGTGCTTCGAAGGCTTCCAGGTCAGCCCCGACGGCCAGAGCTGCACGCCCAACGACCCCTGCCAGGGGGCCCCCTGCGAGTTTGAGTGCCTGCCCATCTCCGACGGCTACCGCTGCGCCTGCCCGGAAGGATACATGCTGGCGCCGGACGAGAGCGGCTGCCTGGACGTGGACGAGTGTCTCCAGAGCCCCTGCGAGCAGCTGTGCGTGAACGCCCCGGGGTCCTTCGAGTGCGGCTGCCGAGAAGGCTACCGGACGGACGAAAAGGGCGAGTGCGAGGACGTGGACGAGTGCGCCCGGACGCCGTGCGAGCACGCCTGCGAGAACACGCCGGGCTCGCACGCCTGCCACTGCCACTACGGCTACAGCCCGCTTCCCGGAGACCCCAGCCACTGCCAGGACGTGGACGAGTGCCAGATCCCGGGAATGTGCCAGCAGATGTGCGTGAACTACGAGGGCGGCTTCGAGTGCTACTGCGAGGTGGGCTACGAGCTGCTGCCGGATCACTTCGCCTGCAGGGAGATCGGCGAGGGCGAGGAGCCTCCCACCGCCACCCCTGCCGACCCCTGGGCCACCCGCCACCCCGGCCCCGTTTGGGACCCCCAGGAGCCAGTCTACTACTGGACCCCCCAGCAGAGCCAGACTGACTGGCCCCCCGAGGAAGGCGACTCTCTGAATTGGCTCACTGACCCCCCAGCGGTGGCGGGTGACGTCATATGGGTGACCAGCGCCCCCAAAGAGGACCCCCCCACAGAGGACCCCCCCACAGAGGAACCAGAGGATGACAAACAAGAGGTGGGGGTCCATCTGGCGGGGGAGACCACACCCGGGCCCACCTCAACTCCTCCCCCCACACCCACCCCATACTTGTATGAGGATGAAGAGGAGGAGGACGAGGAGATCACCACGACTTCCACGCCTCTCCCCACCTCCACCATCTCGGAAGGGGCGTGGAACTGGCTCTGGGTCAGCCCCATCCCGGCCAACCAGGATCCAGTCTGGCCCGTGTTGGAGGAGCCCATCACGCCAGGGAATTACCCCGATCAAGAATATCTGGAGGAGACGGCCTACGGCGATAACGTCTACGAGGATTCCTCTCTCCCTGCGAGGGTGTCGGAGTTCGACGAGGAGAGGAAGGGCGACTACGACGAGGTCACTTCAACCCCAGCCCAGGACACGCCCTTCCAGCCTCCTCTGTCCTCCCTCAGTCCAGGGCCGATTGTGACGGAGGAGGATGAGGGCGAGGCGGTGGATGTCCAGGGGGGCGGTGGGCAGAAGGAGGGGGGCAACTGGCTCTTAGTGGGGCTGCTGGTGCCTGTGTGTATCTTTGTCGTGGTCATGGTGGCGCTGGGCATCGTGTACTGTACCCGCTGCGCCGTCCAGCCGCGTAACAAGAGCGCCACCGACTGCTACCATTGGATCTCTGGGGCACACGACAAACAGGGTGCCCCCAACCCTGGTGCAGGGGTGAAGACCCACGTCTGAAAGGGGCTCCAGCAACAAAGAGGACCCCATAGACAGTTTTGTAGTTGGACAGGGAAAGAAGGGGGCTTCTGAAGAAAGCAGGGCAGGAGCAGGGAGATGCTGTGTCTGTGCCCCTAAGGAATCGCTTGTGGATCCCTTTTATACTCGGACTCTTTGAACATTTGGATGTTTCTGTGGAATATCGTCTAAAAAGAGTTGGATAAAAAGGGGTTTTTAGAAACCACTGATCCTTTTTTTTTCTTTCATTGGGGTCGGGTTAGGGAGTGGGGATACTTTGACTTGCTAAAAACAGCATTGATGTTCGCATTAATATTGTACACAGACCTCAGTGTAAGATCTAAATCCTAAATAGGATTGCACTACACGGTCATTAAAAAATCATCCATTTGATTGTTCAATATAAACACTAAAATCCCCAGATGTTTGTGTGAATAGAGTTTCAGTAAACCATCCGTTCCATGTAAACAGCATTTATAAATGACAGTACAGTAGCAAGATCTAGTTTTTCCTTAAGTCTAGAAAACTTGCTAACTCTAATGGTTTAATGCTCAATTAAGCTCATTCCCAAAGCGTGGCATTTGCAAATAACTATTTTTGTCGACTGTGTTAAAGAGCCTTGTGTCGCGGCCATCATTTCTCTGTAAAGATGCTGAATGGTGAGCATGGGTGCATATTTCCATTTAAAAGGACAAAAGGCTTTCCTGTTACTGCAAATCAGAAAACTTTGCAAGCATGACTGTCAAATGATGCTGTTGAGGAAAGCAATCATTCGAATGTTACTGGTGTGCCCAAGTGCTCGTCTACAGGATAGAACCAAAACGTCGACCAAACAGCAGCCTTTTGTATATATGTATGTGTGGTTCTTTTTGTATGTATGTAATATGATGTCACTCGGTCTAAAAACTTCTAGAAAATGTTAGCGGCATTAGGTCTTGATTAAGTGCCTTTTTGTTTTACACAAAAGCCATATATATTCAGAGGAATGTATGTCTGCCTCTGGGTAAGTTATACCCCATTCATCTCCAATTTAGAGAAAAGTCCTCATCTTTTCTTGTTTCATTCCTGGTGCGGGTCAAAGTGCAGTTGTTTGCTCTGCACAAGGTCTGGAGATGGGGTTACAGACTGCTGGCTGACATTAGCATTGACCTTGTTAGCCTATGGTGACCTTTCAACTGCTCTTCAATCTCCTGCCACATATTTCTAAAGGGTAACACCCTCAGTCAACTCCTGGACACACACATGAGCCCTTAGACTTCTATACATATCAGCCATACTGGTCTTTTTCCAACTTTTTGCAACTGAAGCCAATGCGCCCTCTAGCACGTTGAGATGTAACTGCAGCCATCAACAGACGTACGACAATCAAATCTTCTCCAGAGAGTCGCCCCTCGGTTGTGCATTTAGATGTAGGGACTACGAAATCAGATATGCCTGAAGCCTTTTCAAACTGTGTTACCTGTTACGTTCGAAGTAATTGTTGATTAAAATGTTATTTTAAGGTTGTGTTGATGTTCTTGTGTTGTTTTGACCACTCAGTATCTTTGGTGAGTTATTTCGAAGTCATGTGAGGTGCTGAAAGGCCTCTTTCAGTGCAGTGACTAATATTTCAAGATACTGTCAAATAAACAGTTGGCAGTCAATAACTCCAAACAACAGTAGTTCAAAAGGGCCTTTCATTGAGGCTGTTAGGTAAACGTCATCAGTTACCCCTCAGTGTGTTGTGTGGAGGCTAGGGAGAAGGGTGAGTGAACTTGAGAATGCCATGAATCAGAAACACATCACAACACTGGAACCTCTCCAAAGAAGCTGTTAGTGTTGGGAAATGCTTCATCGACAAAGTACATCAGCCCCATTAGGATCGGGCCCTCTGTATCCAAACACTGTGTTGATGTGTGTGTGTGTGTGTGTGTGTGTGTGTGCATGTGTCAGAGCTTGCAGGGGACTTTTGTGATTGCTTGCTAATGGAATGTGCTGATCAGAGCCAGCAGTGTGTGTCAGTTGTGCTCGGAGGGGGTGTCCTAGGGGTGACTAGGTGAACTGGGGATTGTTGTTCCACTGTCAGGGGCTGCATCTGGCTCAGGGTTCCAACTGTGCGGCTGGGGTAGCTCATGGGCCACAGTAACTGACATCTCAAAGCTTGTTCATTCCCTTTGCTGACTGTAGTCCAAGCTCTCGCGTTACCAGTGCTTGATTGTGGTGGCTTGAATATGAAGTCAGGCTCAGGGTATCATAGAGTGCTTCGTTTTATGAATGGGCTACTTTTATTAATTGATTATTTTGGTTAATAGATGAAGAAATACACTGATCAGAATGTGCACTGTTTTCCATGGCATACTTTTTCAGCAAATAATTGCTTCAGGGACTCCTCCCTTTTACAGACGTGCTCAAATGTGTTGGTACTCAACCTGATTTATATTGAATTTAAATCAGATCAAATCTTGACGGAGGATAACTTAAAAGAAATGATGAAACCAGGGTTAGTGCATCAGACCTCCTCCATATTAGTCTCTGTTTGTGTGATTAGTGTGTCTGTGTGTGTAATTAGTGTGTGTGTGTGTTGTGATTTAGTAGGTGGTAGACAGTTCCCTAATGGTGGTTTACTGGTCGGCTGCATTGTGTGCCTCAGTACTGCAGTACATCTATCTCACTGACAAGCCAATTGTTGCCCGGCCTGTTGAAAGTACAGACCACCGCATAGGAATTTGTCACTGCTGTGACACCAGTGACAGCTGGTTCCACCATAATGTTCTTTCTGAGCAAATCAAAGGACTCCAAAGCGATATTTAAGGAGTACTATTGAAACGCATTTGAAAAGGGAACGAATGATGATGACAAATACCAGCCATCAGCACGACAGGACCACTTGAAAACGTTTTTTCCCCCCCGTAACGTCCCCATCTGGTCTGTCCGAATCTGTCCTCCATTACCCGGGCTCGTCCTTCACGACACTGCTTGGAGTCAAAGCAAGGCACACACACATGCCTTCAATCGCTTACACAAACAGTGAGGATATTGAACGATCTGCGGTTTTTAATGACCCAATACTGTAGGCAGAAGAATAGGAGCTGCTGTTGCTGTCTGTGGACGGTGACTGGAAACCAGAGGAGTCCCAGAAGCTTTCCCTATTATCCAGTCCTGCTGTGGGTCTCTCCAGTATGATGACAGTGATGTGTTCAACAGAGACTGAAGAAAGATAGGTGCCAACTATTGATGTGTGTGTGTGTGTGTGTGTGTGTGAGTGAGAGAGCGAGCTTGGGTTACATCATTTGCGTTGGACTCTGTAAATGATATATTTTGACTCGAATAATTGCTTGTGTACCTTTTTCATGTGTATTGGGTTATCCCAATTGGCATCCATCATCACTAAGTAACTTTAAACTCTCCCCTTAAATATGAACTCCCTAACTTGCTGGACCAGCTTAAATAAACAAAATAAGTATTTTGATGTCTAATAGGTTTCTCCTTGGTACACAATACAAACATGTACACTGTACATTACACACACAATATCTCTCACAACACAAGCACACACGGTCTCACTCATACGCAGTACACAGAGTACACACACACAGTACACACACACCGTTTCCCTTCAGTAACTTTAGCCCTTCATGGACCTCCCCTGCTCTTGCAGCCTAATCCCTGTCATTAAAACTGGCCCTCAGCCTGTCTCCCTCTGCCTGCAGAATTACATCTGAACACTTCCTGAACTTCAGCCTGTCTTCCTCTGCTGCCTGCAGAACTACATCTGAACACTTCCTGAACTTCAGCCTGTCTTCCTCTGCTGCCTGCAGAACTACAGCTGAACACTTCCTGAACTTCAGCCTGTCATCCTCTGCTGCCTGCAGAACTACATCTGAACACTTCCTGAACTTCATCCTGTCTTCCTGTACTGCCTGCAGAACTACGTCTGAACACTTCCTGAACTTCAACCTGTCTTCCTCTGCTGCCTGCAGAACTACATCTGAACACTTCCTGAACTTCAGCCTGTCTTCATCTGCAGAACTACAGCTGAAGGCTTCAGCTTGGTCTCTGACTGCATGAGGAAAAAGCATGCCCCATACACATACACACATTTAGTCATTTAGCAGACGCTCTTATCTAGAGCGCACACACATACAAACGCACATTTGGGTAAACATCCCTACATACACAAGTATACTGCACTCTTAACACCCGTGTACACACAAGTACACTTACATTCATACTGTATGCACACACTCAAACACAGACACACACACATACACCCACACACACACACATACACACTTACACAAATACACGGATACAAATGCGCACACACACACACACACTGTGCATGTGTTTTAGAAAATCTCAAACAGTGAGCTTTAATTAGACAGACACTGATTATTAATGAGAGCCCTCCCCGTTGATCAATGACTGGCAATTGCAATCCTGCTGTTCAGGCGGGGGCAAGATTGTGTCAAATCAAATGCACATGGCGCCTGCACTTTTGTCTGAAATCTAGCTTGCATGAATCGCCAGCCATCCAGCTAGCCAGCCAGCTAGCCAGCCAGCCAGCTAGCCAGCCAGTCAGCCAGCCAGCCAGCCAGTCAGCCAGTCAGTCAGCCAGCCAGCCAGCCAGCCAGTCAGCCAGTCAGCCAGCCAGTCAGCCAGCCAGTCAGCCAGCCAGTCAGCTAGCCAGTCAGCTAGCCAGTCAGCTAGCCAGTCAGCTAGCCAGTCAGCTAGCCAGGTAACCATACTTTTTGAATACCTGTTTTAAGTCTTTGCTAGAGAACAGACACCAAATCAAACCACGATGTGTTCAGTCTGGACTGACACAGCAGACCGTGGTCCTCTCTGACCAACATCACAACCACTCGCCCCAGGGCCAGTGTGGACTTGCAACTGGAATGGCAGAGTCTGTCAGTGCGCGAGGAGCAATATGGAATACTAAATATGTAGTCTGAGTCAACTGAAGGAGTGGGGAATAAAAGAGGGGTATGGGGAGGGAGGGAGGGAGAAGGAAGAAAGAGAAAAAGGATAGCGGAGTGATGGCGGCAAGACAAAGACAGAGACACAGGGCGATAGAGAAGAGAGAGTGAGAAGCAAAGCGAGAGTGAGAGAGACGAGAGGAGAGAAGATGCAAGGAGAGAAGAGTAGAGATTGACATGAATAAAAGGGGGAGCACAACGAGGAGGAGGTTGGAGGTTCCAGGGAAGAAAGAACAGATGTTGCAGGTAGATGTTGATGAGGAGAGTGCCCAGAGGGAAGGAAGGATGGAGGGAGGGAGGTTGAGGGGTGGAGGTCAGCCCAGAGAGGTGGGCAGTGTTGTCCATGCTGGTCAGCGGGAAACCAGGGCTCCACAAACAGAGGGAAGAGATCTGGCTCGTTCCAGAGGTCCCTCTTATTGTCCCCTGATTAGAACCGCATGGAAGCTTCTATGGGACTCAGCTGCACTTCAGATAATGGGAACTAAATCCCATCTATGGGACTACACACATCTGTTTATTGTTGTGTGTGTGTGTGTGGGGGGGTGTGTGTGCGTGAGCTGTCTTCTGTGCGAATGGGAGTGCTACACTCAGTCACATAAAGGGAATTATATTCTAAGCCTGATTGAGAGAAAGGGAGGTATGTTGGGATGGTTTAAGAGTCTGTGCATGTCTCTGACAAGTCTTAAATGTGTAGTGGTGTGTGGATGTGTGAATACACTCAGAAAAGGTCTTTCTCTCTGATGAAGCCAGCCTTGTTACCCAAGGAGAATGCTTCAACCCAAACTTAATGTCAGACCAGTGCAGACCAAGCATATTTTGCAGGCGTAATGTAAAAGGAATAAAATCTTGGATTCTGTGCATACTTTATTTTGGATGTCAACATACGTGATTTCTACATCAAAGTTCTGGGAGATCCTTGATGCTGGTATTCTCAGACTTAAAATAACCTTTTAATTGAGAATACTGGCAGAAATAAGGACGTTATTCAAGGTTACAGCTGTGAAATATGGAATATTCTAGGTTCACATGAAGGAACTTGGTAGAGACAGGTCCACTCCAAACACATGAATTCTACTGTATCTTTGCATCTTATTGTACCCAAGGCAAGTATTTCTGTTATAAAACTTTTACAACGTGATTACATTTGTATGAAGTGTTTGTAAAACATTTACAATGTTATGTACTGGCCTGTGAGAGGGGAAATGTAACATGATTAGCTGATTTTACACATCAATTATTTAAAAGCTAAATTACTTATAAGACACAGAAACCAAAGCAATACCGTTGTAGACTTCAGAATACAGTTTCATTGTGTTTAGGCCTCGGATACCTATATGAACCGTTTTGAATTACTAGTTTGATATTGTGATTCAGACGGAACATGAGAAATCTGGCTCTAGAAAGGTTGTAACATTTACCAGACATAATTACTGTGTGGACATCTCTCACCGTGAAAAGTCTACATCTGACATTTTATCTACATCACATGCCATATCTCTTCAGCCAAGTTTTTATGACGTGGCAAAATCCCTCCAAAAGTCTAGGATTACCCTTACAATGCTGCCGTGGTTACCACTGAGTGCTATTGTGATCCTCTGTTAGCTAGCCAAGCGTTAGCATGGTATCTCTCAACATCAAGAGGGGTGAAGAAGCTCATCATTCTGTAGCGTCTGTTTTCTATTGCATGAAAGTCTTCCCTGGCACCCCTCCACCCCAACCTAAAGCCTCAGAGATCCCCTTTTACACAACTATTAACGAAACGGCCTGCCATTCCCTTGTTTATATGAGGGTGGAAAGATAACAACAGCTATCCCTCCATTCTTCTGATATCACACTGGGGGGGTAGGAATCATGCAAGATGTGGATTTATCTATTTTCACAAGTGCTGGAGCAGATGTTCAGGTCATGGTGTTCTGGGAATGGGGGTGCTTCTTTGATCTGTCGGTTAGGGTTCTGTCATGGTTTGTGTTCCCCTCTTTGGGTTAGAGTGGGACGTATTAGACTGCATTGAATCCATTTTCTTGACTGTTCTGTGGGCTGCATTTGTGTGTTAGGCTTTCAACCTATTTGTTGCTCATTATTTAAGCTAATTGCTGTTCACACTGGATCCTTGATGCAAACAACTGACGTCGAACTATAAGTGGTTTCACTTATCTTGGTTTTCTTGAATAGGATGTAACTTAAACTCCCTTCAGTCTGCAGAGCGCTCCAATAGATGTACGGACGATGCTATCGCCCGGTCAGTGCCCGGCCGCCTCTCCCACCTGGATTAGAGGGCTCACACACGTGAGGATGCTGCCCACGATGGGCCCACAGCCAGCAGGGAGACTGTTCTCCCTGCTGCCGCCTGGTAGAGCCCATCAGGCTTCTCCCCCCCCCGCCCCCCCCCCCCCCCTGAGGGACGTGACTGAGGCAGACACTTGAGGTGATCATGCGGTTGAGAAGCCCGATGGCCTTTGGGAGGTCCTGGTAGTCCAGATGCTCTGGTGACGTCTGCCATACTGCTGCAGCGAGAACAGTATTCAATATTATAAATATTAAGAGTGCCGATGGAGATGTGCAGTAAGTTGTGGTTTTATGCCTCCTACAGAACTGTGGGTTGCCTTGTCCCAAGTACGTAATTGAACAGAACGACTTTGTTATTCTGTCTGACAAATAACACACTTTGACTTTGATGAAACCCTTTGTAGATACAGTGTGTGCTGGTTGTTTACATCACATATTGGTCCTCTCTTTCCACTTTCAGCTTTTTGCCAAACCACACACACTCCCCCCCCCGCCCCCCCCCCCCCCCACACACCTCCTTAACGTTCCCTTAGCCGTGTAAACTGGAGAAAAACACAATATTGATGTTCCCACAGCTGTCACTTATTGACCTCAACTGAAGTGAGTCAATAAATCCAGACACCACAGTCCTTTGTGGCAGCCTGCAGCACAGTCGTTTCTCATTGACAGCCTCGGAGCTGAGCACTCACCGTCTCAACGTTAATGACCACTTTGTGCTCATGGACTGCTGTAGTGTGTGTTCATCCAGATCCCCTTTAATCCCGCTTGGATCCTTTGACCGACTGGAATAAGAGGTAGTTGAGGAAGGGGGGTAGGGGGGTGGTACCCACCATTCAGATGGAGTCAGGTGGCTGAGCGGTGAGGGAGTCGGGCTAGTAATCTGAAGGTTGCCAGTTCGATTCCCGGTCATGCAAACTGACGTTGTGTCCTTGAGCAAGGCACTTCACCCTACTTGCTTCGGGGGAATGTCCCTGTACTTACTATAAGTCGCTCTGGATAAGAGCGTCTGCTAAATGACTAAATGTAAATGTAATGTAGATAACACTGGAGCCGCAGAAGATCTTTCCAGCTTAACATTTCAAAGGGAGATGCTTCGAAGGAGTAGAGTTAATAACACCAGGATGTGTGTGTTTGTCTGTGTGAGGTTGTGTGTGTGGCTGTGTGTGTGTGGCTGTGTCTGTGTGTCTGTGTGTCTGTGTGTGTGTGGCTGTGTGTGTGTGGCTGTGTGCGGTGGTCCAAAACCTGATCCGAGGATCACAGGCTTTACATAATAACACGTACCCAACCAGCTTTACAAATTCTCTTAGTACATGCAGGAGAATCTACTGTATCTAAGAAATTATAATATCCTTGGTAAATTATTACACTTCAGTGGTACTGTTTGTCAGGAAAGCTGATAGCTGTGTGCTGTCCATGATTGAAAAGCAAATTATTCAATATTGTGAGTCATTTATTTTCATTGGAACACAAAGTTATAGTTCCGAACAGTATTTAAAAATTATTAAAAAAGTAAATGTGTTGAAATAAATCTTGGCTTGAACTGCAAAGAAGCTTGACGTTTACAGCAACTAAACTCGATGCCAAACCATTTATTTCAGGGTCTTTTGTTCATTGAGGCAATCTTACGGTCCCACACTTACTAACTCAAAAAGGCAGAGATTGTAAAATCTGAAATGTATTTTGCAATGCAAATTAACACAGAAGTTTGGAAGTGTTTTTGACAGACATTCAGATTAGAAAAGATCAGGCAGAAGGCTACTGGACTGGACTGGAGTGTGTGTGTGTAAAACTGGACCGGTCAGCTAGGTGTGTGTGCTCTGGTATGTCTGGCCAGATATAGTTGGCTGGAATACTGAGAGGCAGAGCAGCAGTCAATCCTCCAGTTCACTGACAGCAATGAGAGAGGAGTCCATGACCTGCTGCAGGGATCTGGAGGAGAGGAGAGAGAGGGAGGTGGGGGAGGTGATATTAGAACCAGATGTCTACGGCTTGTAGCCAACCAGCCTCCTGTGGCCAGGGCAGCCTGGCCAGCATCACTAGCTTTCCAGCCGGGGACGACACTGACAGAGGGTTCTCAGGAGAGAAAGGGGCTGACGATTTGGAAATTGGCTGAATCAAGTATTCTCTGTGTCGGCCTGTCTCGGTCTGGCTCACCTGAAGGATGATAGGCTGACGTCTGCCAGAAATGGAGAAATCAGCGATGCTGCCGAAATTATACATATTAAACATTGCCCCCTGTCATTTTGAGAAGTCTTCTGCCAGACAATGTCCTGTGCTCAGTTGATGGAAACAAAGATCATTCACGCTTGTCTTTATGTTTAGCCACAGAAGTCCCATTTCAGCCACTTTTGATGTTGTCTTCCTGCTGTCAAGTCGACTCCATGTCTGCTGATGCTAGACCACTCAGAGGTCCAGTGCTCCTTGCACTTTTCTATTGATTAACCATTCATGAAAACATTGTCTTTGAGTGCTAGCATAACACAGTACACAAAGACACTTCCTTAACTCTCCGTTCTCTCTCTCTCTCTCTCTCTCTCTCTCTCTCTCTCTCTCTCTCTCTCTCTCTCTCTCTCTCTCTCTCTCTCTCTCACTCACTCACTCACTCACTCACTCACTCACTCACTCACTCACACACACACACACACACACACACACACACACACACACACACACACACACACACACACACACACACACACTGTATCTCTCACTTTCTCTCTCCTATCTATTTTCCTCTCTTATTCTCTCTCTGACATGCTGTCCGCCAGCCCCTTGGCCACTTCTGCGGGCGTCTGCCCAGAGGGATGCCCCTGAGGCCACCCTGGCTTCCTCGGCTGAGACCATGTGCCAACTGCCCTACCCTCAGAATCCCTCCACTCCTCCAGTCGCGCTCCTGTTTGTGAATTCTCGACTGTTTAAAATGGTGTAAAGGGTGCGCCCTGCAAAGCACCCTATGCATACTATTAGCTAGTCATTAATACAGTTGAAACTCAGTGAAGCATAGAAAGATAATTACCAGAGCGCAAGTGAAAACTGTTCAAGAGAATTCTGTCGAGACAATACCCAATGCCCCCCCATGTACTCCCCCCCCCCCCCCCCCCAATCTACAGCCCACCATTTGAAAACTAAATTTTTCATTCATAGTCTGCTCAAAACATATTTTCTTCTCAAACAGATCCGACAACAAACCAAACTTCTCATGAGGAGAAAACAAATAGAAAAGCCTGTTTGAAAGCACAAAGACCCTTTGAAGTCCCAGGAACTTTAAACTTGACAGGGAAGACAGATCTTATACTGCAGGCAAAGGTGAGGTGTGTGTACGTGTGTGTGTGCCTGTGTGTGTGTGTGTGCTGGCAAAGGTGTGTAAAATGTGGGTGAACAGTATATGTGTGCGCATGCATGAGTGTGCGTGTGTGTAACCTAAAACAACCATGCACCATTTTACTCAATGACTTCTCCATGACTTCCTGGGGTCAAGCAAGTCAGCGCTTGACTGCTATCTGCTTTATAACAGTCCATCTGTCTTCATTTAGATGTGGACTGAGAAACGGGAAAACCAGCAGTGTGTGTGTGTGTGTGTGTGTGTGTGTGTGTGTGTGTGTGTGTGTGTGTGTGTGTGTGTACACTGTTTCCATAAGAAACAGTGTACAGTGTACAGTGCAGCCACGGTAAATTGTTTATTTACTATGACTGTGCTTGTACAAGGTGGAAAGGCTTTGCAATGGCAGAACATCAACTTCAATTGACTTCACCCAGTAAATAGATAATACAAAATTAGCCACAGTTGATAGCAATACAGCCAAAGTGAGATTCAATCCGATGCCAGTTAGGACGGCTGCAAGCTTGGAATTGCATATGGCTCTGGATAGCTCATCTCTGGGTCGTGTTTTACGGTCCCACGTGAAGCTCTGACTGCAGAGAATTGCTGTGCATGTATGGAATTCACTCTGTTATTCGTTCTGTTATTCAGTGTTTCGGCACACGTCCAACGCCATTCCATCTCAAACACGAAGAGGAGGTATTGGAACTAGGCCGACCGTCCACAGGAGTAGGGAGCATTTCGATCCTTTCTCAGCACAGCTTGTATAGTTCCGTTGAGTTGAGAAGAGATGTCAGTCGTGGGGCTTTAACAACCGAAGCCTAGTGTGGGTCCTTGGCTTAACAAAAGATCTGTTCTACCTATGTCAACTGATTTGTATGAACTCTGTGTCGTGATGCACACAGTTGTGGATGGAGTCTTGTTAGGTTGTTTGTATTAACTATTTATTTGTTACAGTTGGTGTGCTTCTTTCTCCGAGTGCAGTTTGTGGCTGAACCACAGTTTGTTAACCCAACGCTTTTCGGCATTTCTTTTGTCACCCAGCCTACCCATTTAACATCTTTAGTCTCAAGTGTGCTGTGTAAGTTGACTCCGAGACGATACCAGTGACAGGTAGAAAGCTCACATGAAAACACCAGCATGTCCTTTCCTGTGGGGGTGTCATGAACAAAAATCAACCAACCATTAGATTGTTTTGCCTCAAAAATGCCCCAGTAACGGCTGTCTTCAGCACTAGGGGACAAGTTTGTGAACGAGAACACTTGGGATTTCTACCCTTCTCCATGTTTCATTCCTCCTAAACTGCTTCCTGGAAAGAAGCACTCGGGCACTATGGTGTCGTCCTAACGCCCTGCTGGAGGCAGATCCAGATGTGGGGGGGGGGGGGCTGGTGGTAATGAAAATCAGTTAAAACAGCATTCCTCCAGAGCCGCCCTTTTCCTCAGGCACTGTCTGGGACGACCTGACCTCCATGCCCCCTGACCTCCATGCCCCCTGACCTCCATGCCCCCTGACCTCCATGCCCCCGCAGGTGAGGCCACTGCTGGGGTTGGCGTGGAGGGTTGACTGAAGAGGCTGCGCACAGCACATTTCAAAGTGTTTGATTGAACACCGGGCGTGTTCATTGTAATCGTTTTCACACTCCCACGAGACACCTATATACCGATAAACACTCCTGGTGTTGGATTCACCCTTCAATTGCTCTGGGCCAGTGTTTCTGGTTGTCTGGGCGCTTTGGGTCAGGATCGGCGGGTGTGAGTTGTGAGTGGTTGCCGAGGGTTTTCTGTCCATATGGTCAACTGATTTGACTTCATTTAGTACAATTTGTGTGTGTGTGTGGAGTGGGCAATCCTTCACCAGTACATAAATAATGCATGTCCTGTTAAGGACCTAGCAACCCTTCCAGGGGAATCTCAAACAGGATCCTTGCTTTTTCTGTGAACAAATAACGAGTGCTGTCCAGACGTCTTTCCCAAGGCCAGCCTCCAGTGGTCATGCTGCATCTCAACTTGTGTCGAGTGCACACCTCCTGAAAAGTTGGTCCAACTGTAAACTTTTCAAGGAGTCAAAAACGGTCGATGGACCACCTCGCCTCAGTGCTCTCCTCCTTGTGCCTGTCCGGAGGTGAAGATGTTTATGTATCGACACGATCCTCCTCTCCTCGCTGTTTCAGACCAGGGGACTGGGGGCTTGACTGAGTCACTTTGAACAACATAATAAACAAGTTTCCTACCACCCAAAACAGCAAAGCAGAAAGGTGATTAAAGGAACCCTGATTAAATATGAATATAGTCCTGCCTCTATGGTTGGGAGGTTACTGAATGTAATTAAAACTAGACTTCCGTCATCAAGCAATAAATCCACTTCTAACACGTCATATTTTTGGCCTTCAAGTCACAAACTGTGTCGTTGGCCAGAAACACTGACCAATGAAACCAGAGGTTTTATTTGGCTAATTGTTTTTATGTTTCGGTTGGAGGAAAACATGTATTTTGATGCATGAATTCATGTGCATCCACACACACGTACATCCATACATGAACACACTAACGCAAACACACACATCCATGCAGAAATCCATATTTACACACAAGTATGAGTATGAATTAAAACCCGAAAAAACAGATGAGAAGAAAAAGGTCAAGTATTCCCCACAGTGCCTGACCTCGCTCTTAATCAGAGACAGATAATCACAGTCTGAACATTCGCTTTCATCTACAACCATCATTCCATGATGCGATGGTTGCATGTAGTGTTTTCTAGATTGCGAGAGCTGTTGTCTCAGGGGACCCTGAACAGATAACATCAGTACATCTCGAGCTGATCCACAGGGCTTTCATTGTCCCTGGTGAAGATAGCACACTGCCTCACAAGAACTTGAGCTGGATAGGGAGGCGTAGGAGGAGAGGGGGGTGGTGGGGATGAGGAGGAGAGGGGGTGGTGGGGATGGGGAGGAGAGGGGGGTGGTGGGGATGAGGAGGAGAGGGGGTGGTGGGGATGAGGGGGAGAGGGGGTGGTGGGGATGAGGGGGAGAGGGGGGTGATGGGGATGAGGGGGAGAGGGGGGTGGTGGGGATGAGGGGGAGAGGGGGGTGGTGGGGATGAGGAGGAGAGGGGGGTGGTGGGGATGAGGGGGAGAGGGGGGTGGTGGGGATGAGGAGGAGAGGGGGTGGTGGGGATGAGGAGGAGAGGGGGGTGGTGGGGATGAGGGGGAGAGGGGGGTGGTGGGGATGAGGGGGAGAGGGGGGTGGTGGGGATGAGGAGGAGAGGGGGGTGGTGGGGATGAGGGGGAGAGGGGGGTGGTGGGGATGAGGAGGAGAGGGGGGTGGTGGGGATGAAGAGGAGAGGGGGTGGTGGGGATGAGGGGGAGAGGGGGGTGGTGGGGATGAAGAGGAGAGGGGGGTGGTGGGGATGAGGGGGAGAGGGGGGTGGTGGGGATGAGGGGGAGAGGGGGGTGGTGGGGATGAGGGGGAGAGGGGGGTGGTGGGGATGAAGAGGAGAGGGGGGTGGTGGGGATGAGGGGGAGAGGGGGGTGGTGGGGATGAGGGGGAGAGGGGGGTGGTGGGGATGAAGAGGAGAGGGGGGTGGTGGGGATGAGGGGGAGAGGGGGGTGGTGGGGATGAGGAGGAGAGGGGGGTGGTGGGGATGAGGAGGAGAGGGGGGTGGTGGGGATGAGGGGGAGAGGGGGGTGATGGGGATGAGGAGGAGAGGGGGGTGGTGGGGATGAGGGGGAGAGGGGGGTGGTGGGGATGAGGAGGAGAGGGGGGTGGTGGGGATGAGGGGGAGAGGGGGGTGGTGGGGATGAGGGGGAGAGGGGGGTGGTGGGGATGAGGAGGAGAGGGGGTGGTGGGGATGGGGAGGAGAGGGGGGTGGTGGGGATGAGGAGGAGAGGGGGGTGGTGGGGATGAGGGGGAGAGGGGGGTGGTGGGGATGAGGAGGAGAGGGGGTGGTGGGGATGGGGAGGAGAGGGGGGTGGTGGGGATGAGGAGGAGAGGGGGTGGTGGGGATGGGGAGGAGAGGGGGGTGGTGGGGATGAGGAGGAGAGGGGGGTGGTGGGGATGAGGGGGAGAGGGGGGTGGTGGGGAATGTCGATGGGATCGACATTCAAACAAGCCCTGCGGGACACCTAGTCGAAGATGACTACTGCTCGCTAACAAGCTAGTGAACCAGACACAAAGGACTTGTCAATTAGTGACTCACATCACATTCAATTTTCCTGTGAAAACTGAAACATTGACCCAGAATGGAGTGTCATTTCTTTCCCCCCGTTGTAGCCTTTTAAATCCATACATCTCCAATTAGATGGACATGGGGATCAATTAAATTGCAGCATTTACAGTAGATACAATAGGGGATATTTGCAGACCAGACATTTGCTGACTGTGAAGGTTGGATGTAAACGTGTTCCTCTCAGGGATCTTAATTAGCCTCCAGTATAATGGCTCCATAACCTCACACAGCTCTTCCCGCTGTGCAGAAACTCTAGGATGGTTAGCTGGATAACCAATTCAGGTAGACCATCCTCAGTAATGACATATATTGTACACCGAAACCAGTTTCCCTGTGTGTGTGTGTGTGTGTGTGTGTGGGGGGGGGGGATCTGTCCCTCCTCTCTCTCCCCCCCCTTCCTCCATCTCCTCTTCTCTTTGTTCTCATCATGTTGTTGCACATTTTTGTTATCCATTTTGAGAGGTCCATTACATTTCGTAAACATTTCCTTAATTCAATAGTATTTATTGCTCTCTTATCTTCTCTCGCACCATTTCTCCTAATTCCCCACCCTCACCTTTAGATTCTGTTTGCTTTTTATTTCTCTGTCTGACGATATTGAGGAGATTGTTGCGTCGACTTGGATTCCACACATTCCGTACTGGTCTGCTCTCTCCCTTAATACCACCTCAAATACTTGAGCAAAGGCTGGACTTTTGACCCATCTTTGAATACAAGCTTTGAGCGTTCACGTCTGCAGTGCTAAAGGAGCTCCACTGCATGATTTAAGCCTTTGATTTGTTTTTGACGTATAAAGGTCACTGTAATGTGTTTACCGACCATCTAACAGAAAATGTGTTTTATAAATGCAACAGTTATTCATTGGACCGGGTTGGGAGCCATTTTAAATAATCTACCGCACAACAGTGCTGGCTGCTGGAGCTGCCTGTCATGGTACAGTGAATATGTTACAAGAGAAGTATAGGCAAGTTTAATCAATGCAGACCGGTCTCTGAAGACGTCACTTCTTCCTGTGCACAGGCCTGAGGAACATTCTGTTCTGATCTATTCTGTTGTCTTTCAAGCAGCAGAGCTGAATGCTTTTAGCCTTTTTTTTTTACGATTTTGGTGATTGTAAACCATGTTTTGGTGGGGAAGGCATTGTACAGGTCTTACACAGATCATTAACTTCCATATTGAGTTTGATATTTAAAGAGGTATTTTAAGTCAGGGTCACATGGAGTGTTTTTTTCAGTTCCATCAAATATTTTTTTATGAACATAATTCGTAATATCAAATAATAAAAAAGAACCAACAACCAAATAATAGACACGCGTTCTTGTGAACATGCTACATTCTCACAGCCTACATGTCTTTTCTTTTGTCATGTACATAGAAACACTTCAAACATGACATGTGCTTTTGATTTGTGTTTCCCTGCTGGTGGCAATTTGTTCCTCTCCTTGTTGTAATTCACTTTTTATCACAGCCAGCCTGGAACATAGATGTGGAGTTCCCATAAACTAGCACTGCTCCCAGAGTGATGTGTGATCTGTACATTAAACAGCCACCATACACAACGTGACACATTCACAGCCAAGTCTATGAGTGTGACAGTGGTTGTTCCTAGACTGTCATGTACTGCGATGCCTTGGCCATTCCAACCCTTGAGTTATGCTTTTGATGCATGTGTTAGGACAAATACAACCTTGAGTTTTCAGCGCTAGTATAGTATGGAATTCATGCAAATGACTCGTGGGAACTTTATTCAGAGTCCATCCAAAGAAAGTTTCTTCTCTAAAGATTAATCGTATCACACGCTAAAGGAATCGAGGATTTTAAATAAGAAGATTTGGACGTGCCAGTATGAAGTCTGTATTTAAGAGGTAGTGGGGGGAATAATGGAAGCAAAACTCACTCACTGATTGGATGAGAGTAGCTTAGGTAACGTGACGATGTTTCCTATTGGTCCAGGTGGTTTGCAACCGGGGGTGGGGGAGGGGGTTACCTCAGAGGTTATAACGGAGAGATGTTCTCGTTCTGTCGTCTCCGCTGCCTCCGTGAGCGGAGGCGGCCGTTTGGAAGGTGGTGTTTTAGTGACCCTGTGCAGGATTGATTGTACCCGTCTGAGATGTAATGTCGGATATCTTTTCTCAAGGCATCCGAATAACAGCAGCTATAGCTACCCCACTTTAACCTCTGGAGAGAAGCCACATTTCCAGCGTGCTCACAAGCCAAATAGGATTTTGCGCCTGAGGCTACTTGGCTGGTGTTGCATGAGGATACGCCTTCGTAACGTTCAGCTCCACACAGCACATGCAGTGTCAGACAGTAGAAATGTTATCTTGTTGCTCTTCATGGACATTATCGGTAGGTCAGTCTGTCAGGGGAATTTTCCACTTCACCGAACCCAAACGGAAAATAGATCTCACCTGTTGTCAAGGGTCATTGCAGAACTTTCATAATATTGAATACTGGACCATCTGTTTGATATTCTTTTTGAACAAAATCACACTTTCAAATGGAAGGGTTTATTTCAGATTCATATTTACAGTATCTTCCTCAGATTTGAAAATAGTATCTTTTTGATTAACAAAAGAGAAACACAGAATTCAACATTCACTCATTAAGCATTAAGTGGATCCAACCCAAGGGACTGTGGGATTTGAACTCTGTTGATTGTTCAGATTTAATTATGTTGTGTTCCATGTACCAACATCACAAATAAATTGGTTGGGTTCATTGTTCAGTGTCAGGCTTTGTAACCCTCTAAAAGACTCACAAACACAAATAAACAACCAACAGATATATATATATATATATATATACAGTAAATACATAAATACATGGACAATCAGCATTGAAAAATAACATGTCAACTTCAAGTAGGGAGTGCACAGACATTATTCACTTTACCGGTTTGATTCCAACTCACATCATCATCTCATAAAATTACTTCTCCTCCTGCCATGAAAAATGTAAATCTGTCAAACTTTTATCACATTGGAATGTTGTGTGTAGATTGTCTTTACCTACACTGTGGTGTTTACCAGAAAATAAAACTCTAGATCCAGTTTACAATTGGCAAACAATTATTTGTCAAGCAAACTCATATTGTAACTTGTTTTCTTTACATAAAGCGCTGGTTCACTTCAAAGAGTAGCTGTGTCAAGTCCAGTTATGTGTGCAGTGCTTGTGGTTTGCTGTAGCATCCCTCCAGGTCAGCATACTTTTGTGTTAAACTATATGTTGCTCCCTAGCTGTGTATAGATCTCCCCTCCTGGTGTTCCTGGTCACAGTGTAGTCAGTATCTTCTCCAGCCCCTGACCCGCTACCTCACCGAGTATCTCTACAAACCGTCGCTAACCCCTACTATCTCCAATCTGTCACACCGTCACAGTGTTGTGGTCCTAGAGGTGCAGGTGCCGTTCCGGAACACCATGTCCGAGGCCAGACATTCCTTGGGGAAGTCCGGAGGCCCGCAGGTGGCCTGTCTCTTGAGCGCCACGGCGCAGTAGTCCACCTGCTCCCCGTCCAGGCCCGACTCCAGCCAACGGAAGCACACGATCCGCTGGAAGGAGCGCCGGAAATTGTCGGACACGAAGCCGTAGAGGATGGGGTTGGCGCCGCTGTTGGCGTAGCTGAGGATGACGAACAGCTGGGTGACCATGGGGTCCGGCGGGCGGTGGAAGACGCTGACCAGCTGGACGATGTAGAAGGGCATCCAGCAGAGCACGAACACGGCCACCACCAGGAGCACCATGCGCGTGATCTTCTTCTCCGAGCGCCGCCTCTGCAGCCAGCCGGCCTTGAGGCCCACGGCCCGCATGCGCGCCACCATCAGGCAGTAGCACAGGCAGATGGCCCCCACAGGGAGGAGGAAGCCCAACAGGAAGGTGTACACCACGAACGCCTCGGACCACGCCGCCTCGGGCCACAGGAAGTTGCAGTCCACGCCGCCGTCCTGCGCCGGCACCGTGTCGGCGAAGATGATGATGGGGAGGATGACGAGGAGGGAGAAGCCCCACACGCACACGTTCACCACTTTGGCCACCGTGGGCCGGCGGTAGCGCGCCGCCTTGATGGGGTGGACGACCGCCACGTAGCGGTCCACGCTCAGCACGGTCAGGCAGAAGATGGAGGTGAACATGTTGATGCCGTCCACGCTCAGCACCAGGCGGCACATCAGCGAGCCGAACGGCCAGTGGCGCACGGCGGCCGACGTGGCCAGGAAGGGCACGCTCAGCATGAAGAGCTCGTCGGCGATGGCCAGGTTGAGGATGTAGATGTTGGTGGCCGTCTTCATCTTGGCGTACTTGAGGATGACGTAGATGACCATGGCGTTGCCCGTGAGGCCCACGCAGCAGACCAGCGCGTAGATGGACGGGATGATGATCTTGCTGGCGTCCGTCTCCTGTTCGTAGTCCTCGTAGTCCAGGCTGGAGTTGTAGGGGAACCCCGTAGGGAACCCGGGGTAGTCATGGGTCCCGTTGAACTCCATGTCTGCCGGGAGACCAGGGCTTTGACCTTCGAGCTGTCTTTCTGGTTGGCGTAAAAATTGCAATGTTATTGGTTCGACAGCTCAGATTCCATGGGGTTTCTGTTTGACTCCTTTCGTAAGTAGGTCGCGAGTACCAGAAATATTCTCTTTCTTGGTTCTAAGTGGGGCTCAGGGGTAGAGAGGGGGAGATTGGAATGAGGGTGTTATTGTCTCGTGCAACTGTCCATATGTGACATGGAGAAGGTTAACCTAAACTCAATTAGAGGGTCTGCTTCTCTCTCCTCTCATGTTCCCTTGTTTCTTATGTTCTCATTAAAAATCCCCAGCCTTGGGTTGCTCTCAGACAAGGGTACTGAAGCAATTTGTGTCCAGGGGCAAAGGCACGCTAATTTGTGGAATTCTTGGCAGCGAATCGCATAACATTCCTCATTCATTCACAAATAAACGGCTGTCTCATTAGTCCATCTGCTGCCAGTGGATCCATCTGGGGCAAGGTCTTTCAGCATCACTCCTCAAACACTCCTTCAACAGATTGGGATGTTATGTTTCAAAGAGCTTAAGCTGGTACTTGAATTCCGCTATTTGGCTGAATAGCATCACTTTTCAGGCTAAACCTGTGGTGAATGCTGCAGCCTCGCCACTCAATGTGGTGACTGTGGGGTGTTGGTTCTCATGGGTGGTCAGTCAGCCATGACACTGCTGAAAGAACGCGGAGATCACGGGCTTTAGGTTTGAGCTTCTCCCTCAGGGGGTTTCACCGCCACGTTTTCTTTGAGTGGAGTCCAGGAGCCCTGTTAGGAAAAAAACACAAAGAGCAATCACTGCCTTGTTCTCCTGAAAGGAAATCATAGAAACAAACTTCATATTTTAATAATACCAGTGACTGAGTTTATTTTCCCATCTTGCCTGTCTTTCGTGATTAATGGACATGCGAGTTCAAGAATCCAATCAGACAGGGGAGTGGGTACATGGTAAATATTAAACCCTGGGGTGCTGTGGTCCCTCTGCACAGTGAGGAGGGGAGGAGGTAGATGAGGTCTCAAACAAGGTTGCTGAGCTAATACTGAACCCATGAAGATCTATTACCTCCTGTATTCCCCAGATGTCACCGCGATGCAAACTGGCATCAGAGCGGCGATGTGTTTGTGCGAGGCTGGAAGGCTTTTTTCCAGCTGAAATTGAACAGGCGGGGTCACACACATGCACGCAGGCAAACACACCACACAGAAAACACATCTGTCACACACATCTCGGAGTCTGCGTGTGAGCTTGGGCAAGGTCAACGCTCTCGGCGTCCAATTACGACCGCGAGGGGCAGAAAGACACCTTGTGACACATGTTGGCGAGGTAACGGGGAGCAGGACACAAACCTGACACAGACACCCAGACAACGCAGAGGCCGAGGATAAAAGGGGAAAAAACAAACCCTAGAATCCCCATTCTTTTCTCCTGTCTTTCTTCGTATGGACTTATTCCTTTCTTTTTTCTCTCGCTGCCTCTGCCTCCCTCCCTCCGCCCCTCCCCGCATCGTTCACCTCTGCAGAACCCGAGGTGCGGAGTCATCAACGTTAACCCTCGTGCTGCCTTCGGGTCACATGACCCAAAGGTTCATAACGAACCATCGTTGTGTTTACCCGATTTTACCCAATACAAAAACAAATTAAAATAATTTTCTTTTAACCTTTGCAATGTGGGGGGTCTGAGACAGCCCAACGGTTAAAAGAAAATGCTTCACTTTGTCTTTGTATGCAGTAAATCTGTCGCAATACGAAGGTGGGTCACAATGACTGATGGGTCAGAATGACCCGAAGATAACACAAGGGTTAAGTCAGCCAGCACCAAAACGCTAATTGCATCCGTGGCCGGAATATGCAATGAGGGCTGCTTTCCTCCATTATAGTGGCAAGAAAGGAAACCAATGATGTCTCACTTAACAACCAACAGAAGGAAACGACGTGAGCAGAATACCCAGGCAGCCATTAGACAGGAGAGAGACCGGGATGTGTAACAGCATTGCGTTTGTGTGTGTGTGTGGTGTCACAGATGCTGATCCATGTGTAACAGTGTCTGAGTGTGTGTCATGGATAGTGCCCCATAGTGCCCTTGTCAAGTGCTGTTAGGAACATAACGGCGTACGGTCAATATCCTGTCAGAGCAGCACGCAGCAGTGTCTCAGGAGGTAGAGACGGGGCCGTCCCCTCACCACAGGGTCAGCGGTTTGATCCCCGCTCCCTGGCCATGCGTCAAAGTGTCCTTGAGTGAGGCAGCGAGTTCCAAGTCGCTCCTGAAGTCGCTTTGCCGTCGGTGTGAATGAAAGGCGAACGTGGAGCTCTTTGAGAACCGCTGAGGTAGAAAAGTGCTGTATAAATGCAGTCCATTCAGAGCACGAGAGGACGTTAGTGCACGTGTTCGGCGATTCTCTTCACGGGTGCACCGTTTCTTTTGGTTTTGTGTGCTCCTCTGTCTGGGAGTGTGTGTGTGTGTGTGGATGGTAGTGTGTGTGTGTGTGTGTGGATGGTAGTGTGTGTGTGTGTGTATACTTCTGACAGTAAAGATTAGAAATGTTGCTAATGCTGGCGAAATTGCTGATCTTCATCTCCCGCCCTCACCATCTTCCGTTATTATTACTGCAGAGTCAACGCAACATGTTGTTCTGCTGATGCCTCTGTGTCAACACCTCAACTATGATCCAAAGTACTTACTGAAGCGCCGGCCCTTTGAGCACTCCTAACAACAGAACAGTAATCTTAGAGAACATCGATGCTGCCGGCTGACAGCGCCCAGTCCTGCTCGAAGGATTGATTTACCAGAACAAGACAGTTCTGACGATAGTTGAGTAGAGCGGGGAGAGGGGGGCTGTTGGTTCCCCGCGCCGCGCTCGCTGGGGGTCCGGGTTCAGCTGTGTTGGTTCTGGATGGGGAACATGGGGCGGGGGGGAGGAGGAGGGGGTTGTTTGTGTTCACGGGCCACTCAGCATCCCCCAGGCAGATTGATGCATCTATCTTGCCCGCGGGGGGGGGGGTGTAAGTGATGTAAGGCAGGGAAGAAGAGGAAGGTCAAAGTTCATCCTTCCACCAGTGTGAAGCGATTGGGGAGGAGGGAGGGAGAGAGGGAGGGATGGAGGGAGAGAGAGAGGGAGAGATAATGTGAGAGAACGAGGGAGAGAGGAGAGAGGACCAGGATAGATGGAGGAGCAGGGGGCAGCTGGACTATGTCTCAGGTTGGGGAGGGAAGGCCAGTGACATGGGCTAGACAAGGTGCACACGTGCCAGAGGAGTGTGATAGCAGGAGGGAATGTAGGAGGGGGTGAAGGTTCTATGGGAATGTGTCCATTATCGTTTGGTGTCCTGGACCTCGATAGCTCAAATGATTCATTTTATTGTTTGAATGTATTTGCATAGGTCTCACTGGATCCAGTCAGTAGGGACTGTGATTTTTGGGTAATGTGACAGTGTGTCAGATCTTATAAAAGGCCGAGTTAATTGTTGTCTTTCAGTGGAAATAAGAGTTAGACTCACATACAATCCACAGAGAGGATTGTTGGCTGTTTAGCACAGAACAATGTCAATAGCAAACAGGGCCCCCTGGTGGTCTAATAAGGAAAGACAGATCATTTGTATACTTTGCAATCGACTAAAATGCTGTGTGATACTGCGAAACTATACAGGTTACAGTGGGTGATGGAAAGTGACGGAATTGGGTTGAGAGTTGAAGCGGAAAAATAGTTTCATCAGTCAGTTGATTCATCCTATAACCATTCTAGCCGTGCCCTCCAGGGGAAAGCAGAGAAATAAAAGCTTAGCTCTAGCTATCTCTGTTTGCCAGACTGTCTTGTTATTCAAACACTGCCCTGCAAGGCATTAATGGATATGGCTGTGTTTTAGGTGTGTGTATATGTATGTATATGTGTGTGTGTGTGTGTGTGAGAGTGTGTGAGAGAGAGAGTGTGTGTGAATAACATTGGCCCATGTCGTCCATAACCTGTCTCTGCAGAGCTGTGATGTTATCCATCTGCTATCATCACGCACAGTGCAGGGCAGGGGAGAGGTCTGCTGTCACTGAGGTGACCCCCAACCAGCTCTCTCTCTCTCTCTCTCTCTCTCTCTCTCTCTCTCTCTCTCTCTCTCTCTCTCTCTCTCTCTCTCTCTCTCTCTCTCTCTCTCTCTCTCTCTCTCTCTCTCTCTCTCTCTCTCTCTTTTATATTCCTATTTTTCTAACCCATTCTTCTCCTGCCTCTCAGAGGTCCTCCTTAGTGTACCCTCATCCTTTGCTCATCCATTTCTTGTTGGCAAACGTGGTTGTTTGGGTGTTTTGTGTGCATTTATCAAGACATGGTCATTTTTGGAATGGAATGTGACAACACAAACATTACTGACCATATCCAATTTACTGAAACATCAAGGTGTTTTTACCCTCGCAAAAACAAACGCCCTCTTTCCCTGAATCACCATCATAAGAAGAACGTTTACGTTCACATCCTGCAGGATATCATTTTCATCTGTGGAATGACTACATAATTTTGGCCAAATTGGTTTCCCACAGTAACAAGGCGTCACCATAGAGACAGGAAACGGGACCTTTTAAACACTCCCCCTGATTTCCGTAATGACGTAGCGTGGACGACAATCTGCTGAGTAAATGAGCTTCCTTGAATCCTCTACCATGCAATGACATGCTCCTCAGAGTCTGGTCAAGTCAGTGACTCGTGACAAACACCTGGGCTTCAGATATTTTCTATGTTTACGTTGACTGTATAGTCCCAAGCAAAATCACATGTGAACACACATAGTTTAAAAAGTGTGTGATGCTGAATAACACTTCAGCAAAAGTGTTCGTTGTATTGCTCTCCCCTTGATATCACATCAAAGCACATAGGACAGTGATGAAGTGTGTCTGTGCGTGTTTGTGTGCGTGCGTCTGTGACGGCATGGCCCTCGAAACGACGCGGACGAATACCTGAAGCCATCTACGGAGAACTAGCTGCCCTTACTTGGAGGCTAAAAAGACTGTTTTACTTGTGACTTGTGTGGGTGACATTCAGGCAGGCAGGCTCTCATCACGGCCCACTCAAGCTGACATGCCAAGCCGGTCTGATGTGCTGCATTAATCCCTGCTCTTTACAGAGGGTCAGGTGGCTGAGCGGTTCAGGAGTCGGGCTATTAATCAGAAGGTTTCCGGTTCGATTTCCGGCCGTGAAAAATGATGTTGTGTCCTTGGGCAAGGCACTTCACCCTACTTGCCTTGGGGGAATGTCCCTGTACTTACTGTACGTCGCTCTGGATAAGAGTGTCTGCTAAAATGACTAAATGTAAAAAATAAAAGGTTTTCCCCTTCAGTCAGTCCTATCGCTCAGGAGCATGTGCCCGCAAAGCCTGCGTGTCTCACTCTACTTTAACAGGCTTCCTCAAATGCTTGCGTTGAACCTCAAAGAATAACTGCAAACAAACACGATTTTTTTCCCCAATAACTGTTTTGTACTCTTTTGTTATTTGAAATACGGTTTCTGTCCCACGGAGGCTTTCTGAGACTCACTAGGGTGATTCAGCGGGTCTTTGGTGCCTTCATGAGTGTGACCGCTGTCTTCCCCCCCCCCCCCCCCCCCCTCCCCCCACATCTCCCACAGTACGCCCCTCCACTGAAACACTGTCACAAGCCTGAACGTCACCGACTGAGCCCCTCTGAGGTTGGTTAGCGACACTCTCCACTGCTCTCTCCCTCCACACTGAACCACACACTGCAGCTGCTCACTTGGAGTTCAGACACCCCACTCACAAACCAAAGGTTTCCAAAATTCAGTTTTTTTTTTTTATACAATAATTCTGCCGTCAAATACCATATCCATCCTGCACATCTCTTTGAAGATGTGGTATCCCTGTCTGTTGATACACAAAGCATTCACAAACTACCAGATGCACAGTAACTGAGGCGAGTCAGAATTGACTCCAGCACTAAAGTAATTATCCATAGGATGAAAGCATATCATAGCCATTCATTTTATGTATCAGTGTCTGTGTGTGTGTGTGTGTGTGTGTGTCTGTGTGTGTGCCAAAACATACATGTCATGCATGTTGTGCATGCAAATTATTCCTTGGCATTGCTGCATGCAGCACATCTGTCACGGGGTGCAAATGGCACAGTAATCAATACCTCGTGTTAATCATTCAATTGATCCAACAGTGTTTCTTCACGGTTCACATCCGCTACCAGCCTGGTACAGAAATGCCTTGAAAAAGTATTGATCCATCCATTAGGCTTTCTATGTATTGATTGGCTACTGATACTGGTCATAAAGACCTGTAACCTCTTATCTTTCCTCTCTTTTTTCTCTTCTATTTCTCTCTTCCTTTCTTCCTCGATCCTCTCTAGATGTGTCTTTGACACGCACACACACTCTCTCTTACTCATTCTGAATCTGTGTACAATAACTATCTGACATTAAATACTTATAATAGCCATTCACTTCACCTCAGTGTGCATCCCTCTTATGTTCAGATGTTCAAAGCAAAATATAGAAAACAGTTTTCCAGGCAGAATATCTTATGTGGGTTAAATGTGTTTGTGAGAAGAATTCAAAAATGAATGTTCTTGATCATCATAACAACACATTCACTTCTTACATTTAATATGCACATAACCTCAGAGTGCCATCATTTGTCAGTTCAAATTCATGGACAGCAGATTATGTTCTTGTTTGCGCAGACACGCTCTTGTGTCCAAGCATATGCCCAGGCATGTGTTTGCATTTGTAAGCCTGACAAATCACTCTCTTGACTTAGTACCCCCTCTCAGAGAATCTATATTTCGCAAAACCTTTCCAAAAGTGTAGAAACGCACAATGCAACAATACACTGTCTCATTCCCTGTAGTTACTTCATGAAGGTAGAGCAAGCGTCACTTCTCATCTAGTTGTGTTATGGAAGTCCTATTCTGTCAGAGAGACTCATGCGGAGAGAGACTCACCCTGTTCAGGTAGGAAGGTGCAGTCCAGGTCTCCTCGGTGCTCTCAGCTCCAGATGCTGGTGCTGATTGGAAGCAGGAAAATGTCTCTCTTGCCTGATGTGTGCTTTGCCCCTCCCCCTACAGCGGATGGGAAGGGTCTGAGGAGCGCTCCTGCTCTCCTCCCCTCTCTCTGTCCATCATCTGCTCCATCATATCATCCACTCAGCCACTGCTCTCTCTCCGTCTCTCCCTGTCTCCCTCTCCCTCTCTCTCTCTCTCTCTCTCTCTCTCTCTCTCTCTCTCTCTTTTTCTCTCCCTGTCAGTGGCGCTTCTTCTCCGTTCTCTGCTTTTCTCTACTGTAGCCTGCCCTCCCCCCTCTCTCCCTCTCTCGCTCTCTCACTTTCACTCTCTCTCCTTCTTACTCTCTCCCCCCCCCCTCTCTGTGTACATTCCTGGGCTGTGCACAGAACACATCAGACACTTTGTCCCTCGAAATGTAACGCTCTAGCTCTCTCTCTCTCTCTCTCTCTCTCTCTCTCTCTCTCTCTCTCTCTCTCTCTCTCTCTCTCTCTCTCTCTCTCTCTCTCCACCTCTTTAATCCAGAACTCACCTTCTCCCTCCTTTGCTCTGTCATGTCTCTGTCATATCTTTCTGCTCCCTCCATCTCTCTGTCTCCCAGTGTCCTGTTTCACTGGGAATGTGATTCATGTGTGCAGGGAGTCAGGTGGCTGAGCGGTTATGGAATCGGGCTAGTAATCAGAAGGTTGCCGGTTTGTGCAAAAATGACACTGTGTCCTTGGGAAAGGCACTTCACCC